>NW_011185598.1:0-552 GCF_000146605.3 Meleagris gallopavo | reverse complement strand
GCCCATCATTAAAACATTAAAACATGAAATGGTCTACGGCAGGGAAAAAATTCCTGAAAATACTTGTGTGTGTGATGTGGAGTTTAACACACAGAAAGTAGGTCTGTCTTTTTCTCCTCTTCACTCCTTTTTACTGGAAATATCATAGTGGAAATGGAATATGCTAGCAGTGGGCTCCTGAAATTTCTGCATTCCTGAAACATTTGGGGGGACTTGCTTTAACAGTTGTGTCAACCACTGTTCAGAAATGTCTTGTTTTCCCTCTTTTGAGCTTGGCAGAACAGAAAGAAATGAACTGGCCATTAATTCAGTGTTGGCAATTCTATTGCTGGCCCAGCAGTCACAGATGTTTTCAAGGCAACTTGTGTTGTTCTGTCTACAGCCATTGTCAGAACCTGAAATATTCCCCAAAGTTTCCTTTAATTGGGTTTAAATGGATGAGTTACAGACTGAATGCATACGTACCACCAGATATGAAACAGGAAAGCACACTGAGAAAAAAAAAAAACATTATTCACAAACTTGAGGACAACTGCTCTCAGTGAATGGCTT
>NW_011185597.1:0-416 GCF_000146605.3 Meleagris gallopavo | reverse complement strand
TGCAGGAAGGTTTTTTCCATCACCACTGTGAGTAGAATAATAGAGTGAGCCAGGAAAAAAGGCTGCGTGGAGCTGGCTTGTAGAGTGGGGAAACATCCTCTGGCAGTTGCAGAAGCAGCAGCAATGGACTGCAGGATAAAACCTACACAACGTTTCATATACTTCATAGAAAACAAGAATGGGTGATCCTGTCATACACTGTGGTCATGTTGATTTTCCCCTTCCCTCTCAAGCTCACTTAGTTCCCTGTGCAAATTATGGAAGAGATAATTTAAACTGATAGCAATGAGAACAGCCTTTAGGTTGGGGCTGCGTGGAAGGACTGGTTGGAACATATCTTTGCAGAAATATCTTTCCAGTTTTGAATGTATACCCTGTGTTAAACAAGGCTTATAGTGCACAGCACTGAAAGGACT
>NW_011185596.1:0-754 GCF_000146605.3 Meleagris gallopavo | reverse complement strand
GCTAGGTTGTCCTTTTAAATGCATGTGCAAGCTGCATTTCTCCTTTATTTCTAAGCCATGGTTTATAAATAAATTTATACCAACCTTATTAGACTTGTATAATTTATGCAAGATTATACGCTTCAAAATAAAAATCAGTACACACCTATCAGCTTTGGTGGCATCATAGGCCTGAAACCAGACAATACTTTTATATTTGCTCTCCTTAGGCTTTTGCATGCATATGACAACAGGCAGGCCTGAGAAAACACTGCCTTTTGACTTTCAACATTTTAGCTACTCCGAGTTGTAGAGTACATAAAGCTATAAGTCTCTTCACTTTATAATGTGATTCTTATAACAATGTTATCTGGCTAACAACAGCATCCACCATGAAATACTTGATAGATTTATGTTGTAATGTGTTGCAGCATGTAAATAATGTAACTTCTCTGCAATAAAGCACATTTATATGAAATCTGTCTACAGCCTTTTGGGTTGTGAATTTTCTGAAGTCATTACTGATCCAAACTAAACTAATAAAGCATCATAAACTGAAAGTGAGTTTTACAGCATATATGGGCTGATCACAGCGTTAGCATATTCAGGAGTTTCCACACGTTTCCTTGACATCAACCTTTAGACCATGTACTGTGTTCAGGATTTCAGGTTAAGGAAATTGCATGGCCAGCAGCTCTCTTTTCTCAGTCACTGCAATTTAGAGACAAGAACTGTAGGATCTATGCTACATTCTCTTGAAAGTAATGGCAACTAG
>NW_011185595.1:0-1525 GCF_000146605.3 Meleagris gallopavo | reverse complement strand
GCACAGGATATCTAGAATATGGAATGGAATCAATTTGTGGTGCATTAACGTGTCTGAGCTCATACAGACTCAGCAGAACCCTGCTCACAATCACTTTGGGGCATTCCAGGAACACATAACTTGACTGCAACACGTGAGGAGAATATAAAAACTGTGAGGAATTTGATATGAATTCAAAGACAAAAAGAGGTTGTTTGTGAACAACTGTATCCCTGCTAAGTGTTAAATCATGCAGCAAGACTTAGAGCTTGCCAGTTTTAAAGGCTTTACTGTACAAGTCAGCCAACAACTGAAAAAAAATTGCTGAAGAACAGGCATACTCCTGTAAATCTGTGCTGGTTACTGAGAACTCAACTAAACCTGAAGTTCTTTTCTGTGGCTACTTTAAAACAACAGCTTCCTTCTCTTTGAAACTCTTCTTTTTGCAATTAGTATTAAGACTTGTATTTTACCACCCAGACATATGCCTTTCCCACCTAAATCTCAGGCCTATTTAAGTCTTTCAGATAAAGTCTGCAAGATGCTCTCCTCTAATGTCTGTGACCCCTGTTACCTGCAGTGGACTCTTCAACAGGCACCAGAAGTGAGAGTCTGATAGTTTCAGTCTACTTGACTACTCTTCCACATGTTGATCAGACATGGGTCATGGCTGAGAACCAGCTGTATTTAACCTGGCAAATCAAAGCTCTCATCACACACACGTCCAAATAGCTGCGTTAAGTCTGTGTACTACTTCCTAATTTTGCCTTGGTCTTGAAAAACAGAATAATGGTGGTCGTCCATTACAAAAAGAAACCAATTCTCCAAGTTCTGTACCTGTATAACTCTCCTGTAGGAGCCCAAATTCCCTATTTGGCCCGTTGCTCCTCTCCCACGTCTCACACTTCAGCAAGCTGCCCATAACCATATATCAAACTCATGCACAGCACTCATTTCAAAAGAAGAGAGGGCCAATGTTTGCTTGCAAATGCATATCAAGGTGAGGGTTCAAAGGCTGTGAACTCCCCCTGGAGCCACTTATTTACATCAGAGAAAGAAAACTTGAGACACAGCTTTCCCTTAACATTCTCTGACACCTGGCTTATACTTCACCTGGTTGCCAAGGTCTCTACTGGTATTCTCCTTTGACATGCCCAGTTCAGAGAAAATTTAAAATTCTCACCTCAGCACTGCAAGTGGCTCTCCCAGAGATGGATGCCTAAACTTCAGGCCTAACTCAGCTTTATAATGCCTATGTTTCTCTAAAGATCTGTTCCTAAGGTAGTGAGCCAGCCCACGACATACAGTTTGGGATTAAAATGAAAAGCTATCAGAGGGGAAATCAGTAAGCATGGGTTTCCTTTGTGCACTTGTATTGTCGCAGTTTTCTTGAACACAGAACTACGGGGATTCCTCAGCACAGTATGAAAGATAGAACATGGCAGTGCAATGGACTGCACCTTAATGAGCTTCTAAACTTCATTTCATTTTGTTCTGAAAAGACACCCAGGAAAACGAGTAACACTACCTCATTGTGTGATACTGC
>NW_011185594.1:0-530 GCF_000146605.3 Meleagris gallopavo | reverse complement strand
TTATACTGTATTTTAATTATTCGCAAATTAGCATTTAGATAGCAGCAGTCACCCAAGAGTTCTGTAACACTTTTATACTTTAATTAAATCTAGTACTTGTTTACTTTTCATGCCTTGAATAATTACATACAAGTATTACCCTCGCTTTATCATACCACAGAGAAACTTCAAATGATAAGAAACTGAGACTTGCAGTAGCTCAAGGCCAGGTTCTGCTTAACTTTGGACAAAGAAATGGAATACTGTCACTGAAGAAAGTGAAGTCACACTTACCCATAAATAGGCTAGTACATGGCACAGAGCAGAAACCTAAATATTCCAAAAGGCTCCAAGTATCTCTGTGGTGGAAGGAACAGAAGTCAAATCTGTATTCCGAGTCACAAGCCCCTTCCTGATTCACCTGCTCATCATAAAGGATATTTTTCATATTTTTAGCAAGAGCAGGCAGTGAGGGGTCAGGAATAGACTGAACAGCTATTCCAAGGTCATAGAGGATATTCGTGACAAAGAACATCTGTAAGCCCAGATTT
>NW_011185593.1:0-728 GCF_000146605.3 Meleagris gallopavo | reverse complement strand
AAATCAAAGCAAGTACTGCATTTTCTAGAATTAGCCAAGCATCTTAAAGTATCCTGTACCTCACTAAAGGAATGTTTCAGAAGAAGACCTCAATCTGATGCTGAAAAACCACAGAGAGAAAGGGCTAGCACATCACACACTACCACTTGAGCTCTTTGGCTCACATTCCTTTCCTAACTACAGAAACGGTGCACCATACTGGTAAGAAGCATGAACTTAAAGCTGAGCAGTCTCAGCTCACCGGATACCTCAGATCAAAGGCCTTAGAGTAACAAGATTTTTATTTCTCCCTCCCAATCACTGCCTTTATCATCCTTTTTTTTTCTTTTAGAACATTTCCCTCTTTCGGTATGCAAAGAAAGCTCCATTAAACATTTATTCTGACTACTTCCTATTTGAGTTAAGGGAAAAGTTGTTCTCATCATACTACTTTTTAAAAACACATCATTAATTTCTCTGCAGTATTTGTATATGAAATAAACTACCAATAAACTTTTCTTCTTCTTTTTTTTTTTTTAAGGAATTTCACAGAAAAAAGATGACAATCAAGATCTGAGATAAATACTAAATGTTTGGCTTACATCCCCTGCCTAATGACTTGGCTCCAGATCAAGATGCAAAATAAAGAGAAACTTCTGGTACAGTATAGAATGAAGAGCACCTTAGGGATGCAGAGACAAGAGAAAGGTCTCGGAATTTTACTGCTGGGTTAGCCAAAGAAGAACAAT
>NW_011185592.1:0-492 GCF_000146605.3 Meleagris gallopavo | reverse complement strand
GGGGTTCAGTGAGGTTCATGTAGTGAAGCGCTTCCTCTGGATTCCCCTCTCGACCATACAGCATGTTAGCTATATTTAACCTTCAGTTTCAAGAACCCCTGAATTTTTAAGAATACTGTCTCCTAGACAAGCATGTTAGTCTCCTCTCTGCGGTCATAATTCTTTCTCTTTCTCACAGAAAGTGTTCGAAGATTTTTCTAACAGTTATTTCTAATGAAACGTACTCAACTGTACCCATTGGTTTTGCCTGATTCAATCTGCTTGGCTTGTCCACCTGCAGTGCCTGTTTCTGTAACTGTTACACAACCTGTAAACTCTGAAGCTGTCCACGACTCATTGGCATGGCCACGAAGCACAGGAAAACAAAACAAGCACAGACTTACGTAGTTCTTCCCGATGCCTCTCTGTTTGGGCAAAAAACTGGCGAAGCTCCTCTGTGATCTCCATGTTACTCAGGTCATATTCAAACTCCCCTTCGGACTCCAAGTCTTC
>NW_011185591.1:0-634 GCF_000146605.3 Meleagris gallopavo | reverse complement strand
CATGGCTCAGTTTCCTCCTGCATCCAAACGGGGGAGACACACGTGGAAGAGAAAACAAGCAGTAATCGAGAGGTGAAACACTGGAAGAGTAAGCCCTATATTTGTATTTTAATCATCCATCGCTCTTTTCCTAAGGCAAAAATATCTAAAAGAAAAGGAACCACTAACATGGTACACATGCATTACACTTTGTTACTCTTACAAGAGATTGTTTTTTCATCATCACATCTACCAAGGAAGAACTGGCAACAGAGAGTTGCAGAGTCCAGGAGGTTTTTCCACACAAGTGTTTGTACTGCCATGGTGGAAGTCAGTGGTTTTTAGGGAAAATGCTCTGTGGATATATTCCACATTTCCTTTAACCACTCACATGACTTTTAGGAACGGAGTCATTCCAAGGTGTACGCATTACAACCGACACCTGATTTCCAAATCCGCAGGCGGAAAACACAGGAGATTAAAATTCCTCCATATTAAACAAAGGCATTCATTTTATCCAGTAACATATTTCCTCCAGCTGTCTGCCAAAGTAAGTTTCTCAGGAAAGGTCAAATGGCAATTCAGCCCAGTTCATACAGCCATCGTGGCCTCGATCAAAAACAAGCCTGTATTTAGCCCACTTCCAGTTGCCAGT
>NW_011185590.1:0-1414 GCF_000146605.3 Meleagris gallopavo | reverse complement strand
ACACAAGTGTTTGTACTGCCATGGTGGAAGTCAGTGGTTTTTAGGGAAAATGCTCTGTGGATATATTCCACATTTCCTTTAACCACTCACATGACTTTTAGGAACGGAGTCATTCCAAGGTGTACGCATTACAACCGACACCTGATTTCCAAATCCGCAGGCGGAAAACACAGGAGATTAAAATTCCTCCATATTAAACAAAGGCATTCATTTTATCCAGTAACATATTTCCTCCAGCTGTCTGCCAAAGTAAGTTTCTCAGGAAAGGTCAAATGGCAATTCAGCCCAGTTCATACAGCCATCGTGGCCTCGATCAAAAACAAGCCTGTATTTAGCCCACTTCCAGTTGCCAGTAAATCTCCCTTTTGCACTCCTCAGCAACCAACACATGAAAAGGGTAACAAAGTACCACTGATAAAGCACAGGGAAAATAATTCTATAGAGGGAAATGTATTGCAACACCACTGTCTCTTGTCCTGCACCTGATCTTAGTTTCCCTGAAAAAGCTCAGTTTCACTCTGTCCCTGTTCCACAAGCAACTGAAAAGCCCTGCAGTCCTTCTAGCCCTGAGCCCTGTCATACAGACCATTTCGCCTCTGTCCTCACCCTACTCACAAAAATCAGGACATAACAGAGGATCTTAAAAGAAAACCATAGAGCAGTAACCTAAAATCTAGAACAAATAGAACATGCAGCCATTCTCCTTCCTGTCCCATCTTCATTTCCGTAGAAAATCTTTTATCTAGGCAAAACAGAATGCCTGTTAAATGAGAAGACTTTTAATTAAACCACCTTTTGGCAAACACTCAATCCATGGCAAGATTAGCCAAGGGTTGCAGAGATGAATGTGACACTTACAGTCCTTTATTAGTTTTTTCATTTTATTCTTTTTAAAGGCATACTAGAAAAAAATCTTTACATGTGATTTCTTGAGCTGCACTGGCACAAATTCCTTTTAAAGCTTTAAAACAATGGCCCTCTGGAAAAAAAAAATTAAATCCCCAAACAAAACAGGAAAAAAAGAAGCACTTTCCATTTAATGCTAACAAAGTAAAGTAGGTTAATTTCGCTTACTTATATCTGTTTTCATTTTCTTTTGTCAGGTCATGATGCAAATACCATAGAGCTTGGAGTAACTGTTATTCATACCAAAAAGCCCCTCAGCTGTTAGGTCTCCCTTCTTTCCACAAAGCTGAGCCCATTACTCCGTAAGAGGTCCATAAATGCTCTCTTTCTAGGTAACTGCTGAGTGCTTTCAGAAATAAAGATCCCCAGCCATGAGAGTCCATAAAGAAAAACAAAACAAAACAAAAACCTCAACACAGTAAAAACAAACTTAGCATTCCTTAATAACTTCTGATTAAAACTGACACCCTAATCGCGAAGCCTACGAGGCTCAGCAATCCGAATTAAA
>NW_011185589.1:0-1086 GCF_000146605.3 Meleagris gallopavo | reverse complement strand
CTGACAACCATAAAGACTGCTTACCATCTCTTGTGGAGTTTCTTCCATGATCACAGTGAACTAGAAAACAAAATAGCAGCTTTTAATTCATAAAAATATGCGTTATGATGGTCAAAGCAATCAATATATTTTTTGTTAAACTTGAGTACTATGGCCTATAGGTATTGAATATCTTTCCTCTGCTGTGGCTAGCTGAAGTCTCTTACTGGTAGTTTATTATTAGTCAGTACAAAACCCAGTCCTTAAAATTCTCCCCTACAATACCAAAGTTTGTTAACCTTAGTTAACAGGGAGCAACCTACTGCTATACAGCCCAAAGCGCTGAGTCTGAATGATTTTCCACATTACTGATTTACTGATCTTTTTCTCCAGACAACCAGTCCCATCTCCTGCAAAGGAAACATAGACTGACACAGGCTGCAATGATATTTTGAATGTGAGGAAAAAGAGAGAGGAATACGGGCAATGGCAGAGAAGGAAGAGAAAAAAAGGGGGGGAAGGAGGAAGGGAAAGAGCAAAAGCATGAACAAGATCACTGTAACCACAAGGTTTTCTGCCCAGAGAACTTGCGGGTGCCCCATCCCTGAAGACATTCAAGGCCAGGTTGGATGCAGCCCTGGGCAGCCTGATCTAATGGTTGGTAACCCTGCTCATGGCAGGGGGGTGGAGCTTGATCATCTTCAAGGTCCCTTCCAACTCAAGTCGTTCTATGATTCTAAGGCTGGATTCGTATTTGCCATCATTTTCAGTGTGACCTACCAGCATGGAACACTGAGAAATATTTCAACTTACCTCCCTACCTGACAATTACTTGATTACAACATTAGCTACTCCATCCGCATACTTCCTCCCAGGACTGTCATTCAAAACTTGATGTACATGATGCCTGTGAAAGGTAACAGGCACCCAGCACGCTAAACCACCACTGCGACCCATAAAACATAGTCAAAGGCTTTCCCAGCAATACTGGAACGTAGCCAGGACAGCACTTACTTACAACTGTTGTAGATTTATATCAACGTAAAACTAGGATTTTTCACAAGGCATGTATGTGAATACAGGACAAAAACCACTTGTGCTCTGTCT
>NW_011185588.1:0-1093 GCF_000146605.3 Meleagris gallopavo | reverse complement strand
GATTCTAAGGCTGGATTTGTATTTGCCATCATTTTCAGTGTGATCTACCAGCATGGAACACTGAGAAATATTTCAACTTACCTCCCTACCTGACAATTACTTGATTACAACATTAGCTACTCCATCCGCATACTTCCTCCCAGGACTGTCATTCAAAACTTGATGTACATGATGCCTGTGAAAGGTAACAGGCACCCAGCACGCTAAACCACCACTGCGACCCATAAAACATAGTCAAAGGCTTTTCCCAGCAATACTGGAACGTAGCCAGGACAGCACTTACTTACAACTGTTGTAGATTTATATCAACGTAAAACTAGGATTTTTCACAAGGCATGTATGTGAATACAGGACAAAAACCACTTGTGCTCTGTCTCCCATTTAATACTCCTAATTAAACCGCAATTTTTTGCTCTTAAGACAAAACACGCTGAGTGAAAGAATAAGGATGAGCCTCATTCAAAGAAAATGCAAATCATGAAGCTACCACAAAGGCAGATTATTGCCCTTAGTATGGCACACACCAAGCTCAAACCCATAAATCCTTCGTCAGAGCAACAAGGAGCCCTCCGTACACAAGCAGCACTCCATTGCAACCAATGGGATGACAAATCAGTAAGTAAAATGTTTGCCTAATGATGCAATCCAAGTGCATGAATTCACTGTATTCCGCCCTGCCTACTTAAAGTAGGAAGAATAAAACCCAGAACTGAGATCACTGAAAAACACTGCAGAGACTTCTAACATTTGCCACCCACACCTACACAGAAGACTCATGGGCTATCCCTCTGCACACTTCAAACACCTCATTTCCCATGCTACCTCTCGTCAAAACTTCTAGCTCCGTTCTCATGACTTACATGCGTACTTTCTGTCCCTTTCCCATACACATCTGGACGCTGTCAAGGTCACCATGTCTTTTCCTTAAAAATCTAAGCTCATGGTAGCCAACTCTTCCATTTCCAGAAAAAACTAGGTACAATTCACATTCATTATCCCCCTAATTCCTCCTATGTGACAGAAGGGTCTTTGAACTAGCTTCAGCGTAAATAGAAATCAGGTTCAGAGCTTAATATAAATGTACTTTTTAAAG
>NW_011185587.1:0-434 GCF_000146605.3 Meleagris gallopavo | reverse complement strand
CTGCCTACTTAAAGTAGGAAGAATAAAACCCAGAACTGAGATCACTGAAAAACACTGCAGAGACTTCTAACATTTGCCACCCACACCTACACAGAAGACTCATGGGCTATCCCTCTGCACACTTCAAACACCTCATTTCCCATGCTACCTCTCGTCAAAACTTCTAGCTCCGTTCTCATGACTTACATGCGTACTTTCTGTCCCTTTCCCATACACATCTGGACGCTGTCAAGGTCACCATGTCTTTTCCTTAAAAATCTAAGCTCATGGTAGCCAACTCTTCCATTTCCAGAAAAAAACTAGGTACAATTCACATTCATTATCCCCCTAATTCCTCCTATGTGACAGAAGGGTCTTTGAACTAGCTTCAGCGTAAATAGAAATCAGGTTCAGAGCTTAATATAAATGTACTTTTTAAAGCAGTAACCGGTGAA
>NW_011185586.1:0-446 GCF_000146605.3 Meleagris gallopavo | reverse complement strand
CCTACACAGAAGACTCATGGGCTATCCCTCTGCACACTTCAAACACCTCATTTCCCATGCTACCTCTCGTCAAAACTTCTAGCTCCGTTCTCATGACTTACATGCGTACTTTCTGTCCCTTTCCCATACACATCTGGACGCTGTCAAGGTCACCATGTCTTTTCCTTAAAAATCTAAGCTCATGGTAGCCAACTCTTCCATTTCCAGAAAAAAATTAGGTACATTTCACATTCATTATCCCCCTAATTCCTCCTATGTGACAGAAGGTTCTTTGAACTAGCTTCAGCGTAAATAGAAATCAGGTTCAGAGCTTAATATAAATGTACTTTTAAAGCAGTAACCGGTGAAGTTTGATACTTTATTATTAATACACGACATGTACGTGTGCTCTCTAATTGGGGAACGGAGAAAGGAGGCAAAAAAACCTGGTGAAACTATTCAACTCT
>NW_011185585.1:0-866 GCF_000146605.3 Meleagris gallopavo | reverse complement strand
GTCTTTTCCTTAAAATCTAAGCTCATGGTAGCCAACTCTTCCATTTCCAGAAAAAATTAGGTACATTTCACATTCATTATCCCCCTAATTCCTCCTATGTGACAGAAGGTTCTTTGAACTAGCTTCAGCGTAAATAGAAATCAGGTTCAGAGCTTAATATAAATGTACTTTTTAAAGCAGTAACCGGTGAAGTTTGATACTTTATTATTAATACACGACATGTACGTGTGCTCTCTAATGGGGAACGGAGAAAGGAGGGAAAAAAACCTGGTGAAACTATTCAACTCTGTTCAGTTCACCAAATATGAAAGAAATTAACACAAGAAAGTTTTCTCTTTGATAAGTTTTACTGCTTCCTTTTCTCAGTTTTAGAATATTTCTCCACAGATAATTAAGTACGGAGGCAATGCGTTTAATTAAAACATGCTTGTTTCTTTATCAGCATCAGCCAAATAAACATTAATGAAAATAAATATATCCGATCAAAGTAGTGACAGCACTCAATTTATATGGAGTCAAATGAAGCTGAGACCAATTGTTGTATTTTAAGTCTTGGTAGCGCAGTATGGAAGCAAAACCATCTTCTGATGTGTCAGATACAGTGCTGTCACATGGATGCCATATTGGAAGCTACAGGTACAGCTCAAAAGGCCCATTAACGTAGGATCAAAGAGAATTTGACTTTATTTAGAACGCTGATGATTGGAAAATTAACCATTCTGTGGTACCGAGATAAGAACACAAGATATTATTAAAGAAAGGTGAACTTTCAAGAAATTCAACAGCGTTCTTCACCAAAACATTTTATAAAGCTTTCCTGAAAAGTAATCTACATTTGCACAAGAAATGCCCAAACAGACAACAGA
>NW_011185584.1:0-650 GCF_000146605.3 Meleagris gallopavo | reverse complement strand
AGTATGGAAGCAAAACCATCTTCTGGTGTGTCAGATACAGTGCTGTCACATGGATGCCATATTGGAAGCTACAGGTACAGCTCAAAAGGCCCATTAACGTAGGATCAAAGAGAATTTGACTTTATTTAGAACGCTGATGATTGGAAAATTAACCATTCTGTGGTACCGAGATAAGAACACAAGATATTATTAAAGAAAGGTGAACTTTCAAGAAATTCAACAGCGTTCTTCACCAAACATTTTATAAAGCTTTCCTGAAAAAGTAATCTACATTTGCACAAGAAATGCCCAAACAGACAACAGAGGACCACAACCTTTGCCCGTTGCTGCTAATGCTTCTGCTCCTTGAGAAGCGTCTTCTTCAAATCAGACCAGAGGTCTTCCTAACTCAGTACCTCATTTCAGGCAATGGGTAGCAAGAGATACTCTGAAAAACACAGTAAGAACATATGCAACACTTCTCTAGCTACATGTGTCACCGTTTCAGCAACAGATAGTTCTGAGACTTTTTGAGCTCCCAGGTGGTTTTGGCATTCAAAGCCAAACTGTGTCACCTCTGTGAACCCATTTTTCCACAACGTGCCATGAGTGTAAGCTTAACAATTTAAGTGTTAAACGTCAACCTGCTCTGGTTACTTCAACCTCACCCA
>NW_011185583.1:0-882 GCF_000146605.3 Meleagris gallopavo | reverse complement strand
TATTAAAGAAAGGTGAACTTTCAAGAAATTCAACAGCGTTCTTCACCAAAACATTTTATAAAGCTTTCCTGAAAAGTAATCTACATTTGCACAAGAAATGCCCAAACAGACAACAGAGGACCACAACCTTTGCCCGTTGCTGCTAATGCTTCTGCTCCTTGAGAAGCGTCTTCTTCAAATCAGACCAGAGGTCTTCCTAACTCAGTACCTCATTTCAGGCAATGGGTAGCAAGAGATACTCTGAAAAACACAGTAAGAACATATGCAACACTTCTCTAGCTACATGTGTCACCGTTTCAGCAACAGATAGTTCAGAGACTTTTTGAGCTCCCAGGTGGTTTTGGCATTCAAAGCCAAACTGCGTCACCTCTGTGAACCCATTTTTCCACAACGTGCCATGAGTATAAGCTTAACAATTTAAGTGTTAAACGTCAACCTGCTCTGGTTACTTCAACCTCACCCACTTCAAGCTCTTTAAAAATAATCCAAAAGTTTAGTAAGATAAAGCAAGTCATCCATGTTAATAGTGTGCATCTTCTGACAAACACCTACTGCCTTTAAAAAAACAACAAAAAAAACCCTCCAATGCTTACTTCTAATGCAGAATTACCAGGAGAGTGAACTGTCTGAATAGTGCTTTGATGATATGCCTTAGATTAATACTGGAGCATGATGTTAACTTTAATACCAAAGTGCCCTCGTTACAATCATGAAGAAATTTCAACTCTGTGGCTGCTAAGACAGTTGGCTGTACCAGCATTTCCCTAAAGAGAAAGAAAAAGAGGAACAATTCCAACTGCATACACTGCATTCTTCTCTAAGAATGGCCATAACACAAGATCTGTCTGGGACTTAGGATTCAATCACAGCTGGCCATCACCC
>NW_011185582.1:0-559 GCF_000146605.3 Meleagris gallopavo | reverse complement strand
ACAACGTGCCATGAGTGTAAGCTTAACAATTTAAGTGTTAAACGTCAACCTGCTCTGGTTACTTCAACCTCACCCACTTCAAGCTCTTTAAAAATAATCCAAAAGTTTAGTAAGATAAAGCAAGTCATCCATGTTAATAGTGTGCATCTTCTGACAAACACCTACTGCCTTTAAAAAAACAACAAAAAAAACCCTCCAATGCTTACTTCTAATGCAGAATTACCAGGAGAGTGAACTGTCTGAATAGTGCTTTGATGATATGCCTTAGATTAATACTCGAGCATGATGTTAACTTTAATACCAAAGTGCCCTCGTTACAATCATGAAGAAATTTCAACTCTGTGGCTGCTAAGACAGTTGGCTGTACCAGCATTTCCCTAAAGAGAAAGAAAAAGAGGAACAATTCCCAACTGCATACACTGCATTCTTCTCTAAGAATGGCCATAACACAAGATCTGTCTGGGACTTAGGATTCAATCACAGCTGGCCATCACCCAAAGAGAACAAGGTGAAGCCTTTGCTATCGCTACAGTGTCTTCACACCAATCTCATACACCAG
>NW_011185581.1:0-884 GCF_000146605.3 Meleagris gallopavo | reverse complement strand
TTCAAAAAGGGCAAGAAGGAAGATCCGGGTAATTATAGGCCTGTCAGCCTCACCTCCGTCCCTGGAAAGGTGATGGAACAGCTTGTGCTGGATACCATCTCCAGACAACTGGGAGAAAAGGAGGTTATCAGGTGTAGTCAGCATGGGTTCACCAAGGGGAGGTCGTGCTCGACCAACCTGGTGGCCTTCTATGATGCTGTCACATGCTGGGTGGATGGGGGAAGAGCGGAAGATGTAGTCTACCTTGATTTCAGCAAGGCGTTTGATACTGTCTCCCATGACATCCTTATAACAAAGCTGAGGAAGTGTGGGATAGAGGAGTGCACAGTGAGGTGTGTTGAGAACTGGCTGACTGGCAGAGCACAGAGGGTCGTCGTTGGTGATGCAGAGTCTGGCTGGAGACCTGTAACCAGTGGTGTCCCCCAGGGGTCTGTGCTGGGTCTGGTCTTGTTCAACATCTTCATCAATGACCTTGATGAGGGGATAGTGGCCACCCTCAGCAAGTTTGCTGATGATACGAAGTTGGGAGGATTGGCTGACACGCCTGAAGGCTGTGCTGCCATTCAGCGAGACCTGGACCGGCAGTAAGAGCTGGGCAGTAAGAAACCAGATGAGGTTCAACAAAAGCAAGTGTAGGGTCTTACACCTAGGGAGGAATAATTGCATGCACCAATACAGGCTGGGGGATGAGCTGCTGGAGAGGAGGTCTGCAGAGAGGGACCTGGGCGTCCTGGTGGACAACAGGTTGGCCATGAGCCAGCAGTGTGCCCTCGTGGCCAAAAAGGCCAATGGCATTCTGGGGTGCATTAAGAAGAGCGTGTCCAGCAGGTCGAGGGAGGTGATCCTCCCCCTCTACTCTGCCCTGGTAAGGCCTCATCTGGAGT
>NW_011185580.1:0-462 GCF_000146605.3 Meleagris gallopavo | reverse complement strand
TTTTAAGGGTGAATGATCTGTAATTTTCTGTTCTGGACACAAAGCTAAACTTTACCAAGTTTCTCATTGTTCTGGAGGCCAATACTTAAAGGAGTACACTAAGAACAGACAGTTATTTTAATTCTCAGCTAAATTTCATCCAACTTTCATAGTATACTCCTTTTAGCATGTATACGTCATTCACAATAATCAAACAACTTTTTTCTTTTTTTTTTATTTTTTTATTTATTATTATTATTTTTTTTTAATCAAGAAGAGTCCTTATAATTCTTTCCCCATCTCAAGAAGGCCCTGAAAGGAATCTCTTCTTCCTAGCTCTCAGCCTTTCCTTCTATCCTCCTCTCAGGGTAAAGGAAAAAAAAAAATACAGGCACACATTTTCATACACTTTTGACGTAATTTGTTCCACTACACGTTATCAGAATTCCTTCTACAGGCTACAGAAGACTGTTCATCACTGAC
>NW_011185579.1:0-10019 GCF_000146605.3 Meleagris gallopavo | reverse complement strand
TGAGATCTCTTATGAATATTTGCTTTGAAAAAACATTATACCATACAGACAGAAAGAAGCATACAGCTGAAGAAAAGGAATTTTTAAATAAACTTCAGAAATTGATAGAAATGATGTATTCTTTTAGAATATGTAAAATATCTTTCCATCCACTACATACAGTGTTCAGCTCCTGGATAAAGCCTGCTTTCTTGAAAATGACAAGAGCAGAGGCATCTCAAAGGGTTACTATGAGCAATTGCTACAAGGAAACACTCATCTGCCAAAACGCAAACATCTCTTTAATTATTTCAAAGAAAAACTTTCAAAGATAACTCTATATCTTATGAAAGGCTTATGATTAACTGTTATGTTATTTGTAACTACTATCAGTACCTTCTAATGCCTACATTTGGATCTTCAAGTTTTCCACTGTTTTTTTCCCTGGAAAAAACCTTGGGTTAAAGATAAGCCCTGTCAGAAAATATATTTCTAGCAGCTCATGCTGCCAGTCCACCAGTCTGGGATCAAGGCTGTGTCACGATCATGAAATACTTACTGTTTGTCACCTTTGTGGGTGTGGCTGGTGAGTGTATTTTCACTTCTACTTGTAGATTTAAAATGAAGCTTATTTCTGAGGAAACCTGTAGCATGGTCTGTCACGAGAAAGTGAACTCGAGTTTACATTTGCAGAAGGCTTAAGGCAGAATGCTTCTGCTTCTTTTGACTACTAACTATCCATCCAGAACAACTCATTTCACAAGACGTGAATGCCATCATGGTTCTTGACCTGGGAACACTAAACTGCTTACACAGGTTAAGAAAAAAGAAAAAGACTGTATAAATTCATGACTCTTCCACTGAAAAGGAATGACAAAGTACCTCTTACCAGGAAGCCCTGAAGCTACTGCAAATTCTTTGATTATGGGAGAGTGCTCCGAGGAAATATCACTGCAGTCTTGCGTTGTACTTTCGTTGTCTGCTATTGACTGCTACGACAGACTAGACCTTGGGACAGACAAACCTTTAATCTTATCCATTCTGAACATTTCTATACTATTAAGCTCATCTGGAAATAGCATCCAGGGCTTTAAACACAAACAGATGGGCTGCCAACCTAAATTCACTCAGCTTATTTTAGGGAGAAGCAAACAAAAGCGTGTTAGAGTTGACCATAACTGCTACTGCGCATTTTTTCAGAACCAGAACCTATATGCAAGATGTTTCATTCAGTCATAGGGCCAGAGAGTTCCCTATGCCGGATGTTAACAGATGCTCTCTCTTATTCTGCAGTTGCCTTCCCCATCAGCGATGGGGATGACGACAAGATTGTGGGAGGCTACAGCTGTGCAAGGAACGCTGTACCCTACCAGGTGTCTCTGAATTCTGGATATCACTTCTGTGGAGGTTCTCTCATCAGCAGCCAATGGGTGCTGTCAGCGGCTCACTGCTACAAGTCGTGAGTGGAAAGAAATCTATTCCATAATCCACCTCTTTTCTCCAGTTCACTTTTAACAGGAACGTAGGGCTATGAGATCCAAATAGATAAATAACTCAGTTCTCACAGAAGAGAGCTGAAGAATGAGTGGGTCATTCAGAAAGGTGAGCTGATGCATCACAAGTGGTTTTCCCCTTCTGCAAATGCTTTTCTGAATGCAGATTACTTTCTGAAATGACAACATGGTTACCTAGCAAGTTACGCGCGTGGTTGCTTAGAAGCTGCAATCGTTTGTTAAAACTTAATTACAGTAGAATAGGAAGAGGAACGATCTCACGGTGATACCAGTTTGTCTTCCAGGACGTTTGTACTGGCCGCTAAACAATCCTTCCTAAATTCACCACCCGTACCGGAAAGAAGATCTCAGTGTAGATCCCTAGAATCCGTTGCAGGACAAGAAAAGTACCCAGCATGAAAGGAGTTAATACATACAGTGACAGGCAGCTTTCTCATAATCACAGTGTCAGCGGCAGTGAAGTAAGTGACATTCCCTCTTTTTTCCAGTTCCATTCAAGTGAAGCTTGGGGAATACAACCTGGCAGTCCAAGACGGCAACGAGCAGACCATCAGTTCATCTAAAGTCATCCGCCACTCTGGCTACAATGCCAACACACTGAACAACGATATCATGCTCATCAAACTTTCCAAAGCAGCCACGCTCAACTCCTATGTCAACACTGTTCCTCTGCCTACCAGCTGTGTGTCTGCTGGAACAACATGCCTGATCTCCGGATGGGGCAACACACTCAGCAGTGGCAGTAAGTGCTGGGTGGGGACGTACAGCATCCTGAGGACCCTGGAGATGGTCTAAGATCTCCCCATTAAGTCCAAACAGTACAGGGTAAAGAACAGAGAAGTGCCGCACAGCAAGCGTTCTTTTTGAAGAATGATTTTAAAAGATCAGCCCATGTAGCACAACAATATTTAACCGCTGCTCTGATGGCAAGACTTTAAGATTTTTAATCTTGTTCTATTCTGAGAGGATGGAATCATTTAAGTCATTCCAGTGCCCTTCACTAAGACGTCCACTTCGCTCTGCTCTTTTCCACCGGTGGTCAGAAGCATAGGGGGAGACCAGTGTCTAATTCTCTGACCAAAACAAACCTGCACCAGAGCAGAAGGTACTTTGCCTGAGACCCAAGATTTCTTCATCGTATGTACTGTAAGCTGAGTTCTTAGTTCTAAATCTACCAGCTGAGGACTTTCTAGATGCAGGGTAGAACAGAGGGCCCGGGACTAGAATCTGTTTCATCTAAACAAAGAGAATTACAGCACAGAAGAAAAATGAGGACTGCTAAAACAGGGTGTCCAGCCATGACTTTTCTGTTAAGAACAACGTTTTCCCCGGGCTCTGGAATTAAATCACATATGCCATCAATAATTCCTCTGTTTTCTTGTAGCTCTGTATCCAGATATCGTGCAGTGTCTGAATGCCCCTGTACTCTCCTCAAGCCAGTGCAGCAGTGCTTACCCTGGTCAAATTACTAGCAACATGATATGTGTCGGATACCTGACTGGAGGGAAAGACTCCTGCCAGGTAAAACAGCTGTCTCTCCTATCTGTACCTTTCCTGTCTTCTCCTAGTAGATGTCTTCTCCTAGTAGAGGATGATATCATGTCAGAAATACTCAAGGCATGTTTGAAACCATTCTCTATAACTAGCTATAAAGTCTTAGTGCAGGGGTTACTTACTGAGTAGATACAGCAATTGTACAGCTCAATACAAAGGGAAAGGTGAGATGACAAAAACAGGCACAATAGAGAATTTGCTATGAAGGGAGGGAAAAAGATTGCTCACGCACATCTGAAGATTCTAGGTTTACAAGGGAAAGCCCCACCAAGGCAGAATCGCCAGGAAAAGACCTACCCCCAGTGGCCGTCAGCCCTTAAATGAGGTCTAAGAGAGGCGCAGCCAGGCTCCATCCCTTCCAGTTGCACAGGTGAATTGCCTTCACCTGTGCTTCCAGGGCTGACCGGGTCCTTCCCCAGGTGCTCAATCAGTGCTTCAACAATTTCCATACAGCTGGCAATTTTCGCACTCATTTGATCCCTACTTATTTATTTATCTATTTATTTATTTAAGATATGGAATACCTCTGCCCTAATTCTCCATGTGCAGAGTATGCTAGCTCTTGCGCTTTGGGCTATTGAAAATGGACAAGTGCTGCACCAGAGAATAAGCAATAATCGCAGAGGCTATAGCCTAGGATGCAAATGTTAGTATTGGATTCAATGAGAATAAAGCATCACTGTACCAGTATCCAGGAAATGTGGAAAATGAATACACTTGGCAATTGCTCTGCATGCTGTATTTGCCCAGCTCTGTGGAAAAGGTTTGCAGAGTAATGTGCAAGAAAAGTTTCCTGAGCATCTGCCAAGATCTGCACCCATGAAAACTGAGTGACTTACCACTATCTGTGATGCCTTAAAAGTACGGCATGTTAGCACCAGGTGTAGAATTGTAGGCAGAAATTGTCTTTGTGAGAAAAAGTCTCTCTCTAGAATCTCAGTGGTTTCTGGGAAATATGGCTTACTGCTGAAGCTGATAACATTTGCTGAGCATCTCTATCTTGATCTGTACAGGGGGATTCCGGTGGTCCAGTAGTCTGCAATGGTCAGCTGCAGGGTATTGTCTCCTGGGGTATTGGATGTGCACAAAAAGGTTATCCCGGTGTTTACACTAAGGTTTGCAATTATGTTTCCTGGATTCAATCGACTATAGCTTCCAACTGAAACACACTCATTTTACGTGACCTGCTTTCCCTCCTCCTCATTTCCTTCTGCTTGGGAACTGGATGTACAAAACTTAACCAAAATAAACATTTTCAGGCAGCCCATCTTTGTGCAGAGTTCCTCTGGTTACTTCCACGGGATATCACATGGGGAACACAGACAACTAATATCACTACCTACCTACCTACCTACCTACCTACCTATCTATCTATCTAATATTTGTAGTGTATCTCAACTAGAAGAATCTTGGAACACTTTTTAGCCTCCACTTCAGGAGTCCTTCAGTCAGTTATGCACAAGCATTGTGGAGTAGGACATATTTTCTGTTTAAAATCAGAAAGTCAAATGCTACACATCTACATAAAACAGATGAAAGGCTGTGGGGAACTACAGAGGCAGCATACCTTCTGTTACAGAAAACAGCTGGCAGCAAAACAAACACTCCCAATCACCCCCAACCCACAGGCATATGACTGAACATTTCCAACTGCAAAATCACTGGAAGCTCTGCCTGGGGAATGAAGGCAAGCTCTTGCTAGGGCTTGTTCTCTTAACGTACCAGTACTGTGACCTACCAAGGCTATTTTACTAAATTGCTGGGACTACTGTCCACAGCATTTTGCTCCTTGGACATGCTGGACTTTCTCAGTTTTCCTGGAACAGTCAAAAGAACAGAGATGTTTTGGAGATCTGGTTTTAAATTCCTCTTGCCCCAATCAGACCCGAGAGAGAGAGTCCATGAAAAAACAGGGCTTTGCAGCTGTCCCTTTGGGAGAAAAAAAGAAAGGAAAAAAAAAAAGTAAGGACTTAAATATCCTTGCATGGTATTATCACCAAAAGACAAATCTGTTACCTAATGTGCAATGAGCCAATTCCCACACACGCAAGAGAGAGATTTCTTTAATTTGGGCCGGGTGCTGGAAAGTTGAGTGTTTCAAGAAATCAAAGACAATAACAAAAATTTCTTCACTGTATTTGTGCATTTAATTCCCGTATATTGCATCTACCTAATACAGAAGGAACACCTACCACCTACATATTAATAAGGTTAAACAATCGTGATAATCTTTCCCCCTTTTGGTCACGTTCCCAGCCAGCTTTTCTTGCATGGGATTGTTCAGGGGTCTCACGTGACCTTCCGTGATTTTTTTGAGAATTCTCCTCTTAATCCTTTTATCCTTAGCCGGTCACTATGACCAAGCTGAACAGTTCTCCTCTCGCCGATACTCCAAGAAGAACAATTGCATTTGATTAATCAGATAACGTAAGACACTCTGCTTGATCAAAGTATTTTACACTTCTGTTGATTAAACACAGACAATACCGCCTTCTTTCTAAGCAAAGACATGTTTCTCCCTGTCACGGAGTAATCTAGATCTATCTGTGTCCGTGACGGAGGGACAGCAGGCCCACAGGCCCAGAAAAGAAGAGAAAAAGAGTGTCAATGGTTCACGGGTCAGTCTGCCCCCATCCCATGACTAATGAGGCAGGGGATCCATGGACCCACTCCCTGGGAGAGGGAAAAGGGTAAGGAGATAGTAGATGGGTCTAAAAACAGAGCAGCGGCAGCGATCTGAGGAGCCACGTTAATTTACTAAACATGATATCAGAATGTAAGATAACAGAAGAGAACACAATTCAATTGGAATTGAGGCCAACAAATCAAACAAAATGAGAGAGAGAGTGTCCAAGCTGAAGGCCTCGCTCTAAAGCTGCAGGCAAAAAGGAGCAAGGCAGCATGTGCTCCTCTGCAGCGACCAAAGAAAGAGAGGCTCCTGAGCTGCCAGGAGCTCCACCTCCCTTCCTGTGGGCATAAAGCCCTCTGGGGAATGCAGCCCCTTCCCTCCCCCTCCAAGGACCAAGCACCAAGAAACAGTGGTTATCCACAGAACTGGAACATTAACTCTTTAACTCCCAGTGCTTTACATGATGTTATGATGTGGAACACCGACAACAAAAAAAGTCATAATACCAGAACACTCCCCTCCTAGAAAGTTTAGAAATATCCACCTGGCTTCATATGTTATCAGAGGGATGAAAATGTTGGAGGACAGTGAAGAGATGAGGAAGATGGGGGAAAATGCATGTTTCTATCTGTACACAGAGCGCATCCTTGACTACGAGGGGTGGGCATGTTGAGAAGAGTCGTTTGGAAACAGTCCCTGTCCTCTGCCACTATCTACTGCATGTCTCAATGCCTCTTGTAGGCAAAGAAGAAAGTCCACTTTCTAGATTTGATATTCAAGACTTGATACTCAAATTGTTGAAATGTTCTCACGGCTTCTTTTATGGTTGGAACATCATTTATACCACTGATAGAACCTAGCATGAAAAGGTAGCTTACAAAGTTGTTCCCTTTCTGTATTGGGTCTGGCTGGAATAGAGTTTGCCCACATGGAAGCCCGTGTAGTACTGTGCTTTGCACAGGTTGATATCACACCAATGTTTTACCTATTGCTTGTCATCAGAACGTCTGGGAAGAAAACTCTCTAACTCCAAGGTGGTGTTAGAAAGTGACATTATTTTAGTTCACCATATGTACCAGCCAACCTGACAAACCAAGCATGTGCTCTCGGAGTTCCGGTTCCACATTTAAACAGTTAAGACCCACAGATGCAGTACATTTCTCAGAAACGTCACATGTATTCATTCTTTTCCAAGAACTCACTACTACATGCTAATGTCTCTTTGAGCATGCGCAGTGAGGCTGTATGACCACCTCCTTCATCCCCATTATTGCAGCTTCAGCTTTGTCACAGTGACTTTCAGCTGACCTTCAGCTGTTTTTCCCCAGTTTGGCAAATTTCCATTGCTTGTTACACCATGAAGAGCAACCTTTTGTCTTGGTACACGATAACTCAGAAAAATTAATATGAAATCTAATAAAAAGTTCTTGCACTTGGAGGATACAAAGAAGCTTCCAGTGCATGCCACGTAGATAAAAAGTAGACTGTTGTGGCTTTGGCTTGCTTT
This sequence comes from Meleagris gallopavo, assembly GCF_000146605.3. Lineage (NCBI taxonomy): Eukaryota > Metazoa > Chordata > Aves > Galliformes > Phasianidae > Meleagris > Meleagris gallopavo. The sequence continues at coordinate 2,836 of NW_011185579.1, read as the reverse complement.
GGTGAAGCAAAGATCATTCAAAACAAGACTGCTCACGTACCAAGCAGAGCTAAACCGGAAAATTCTAGAACTAGCACACCTCAATTCTTTTTGCTAAACTAATACACTGGTCCTTACATTTAAACGTAGTGATCCCTATTACTAAACCAGCCTACAGCATGCTAAGCAGTGCTTGCACAGCTTCAGGGCTGCCTCTCTAACTGCCCACCTGCCCCTACAAAGGCCGGTGTGCTGGCTGGGAGGGGGCGTAGCCAGGACCGCTGACCTAGCCTGACCAAAGGGATATTCCATGCCGTACGACATTGTTTCCCATGCCGTATGCCTTTTTTTTTTATGCAAAGACTTCGTGCGAGTCAGCTGCGTGGCAGAAGTTCGCACCAAAGGAGCCTTCACAGAAAGGTCAACCGCGGAAAACGCCGTTGCGGAGGGACGTGCCTGACGTTCGGCAGCACTGACGCGGTGCGGCGCAGCCGGGGGTGACGGCGGCCGAACCTCCTGCGTGTACAAAACCTGCCGCGAGGGGGCGCAGCGGGCGGCTCGAGCAGGGAGGGAGAGCAGCCGGCGTGCAAGGGACAGAAGTTCGTTAGGCGGTTATCGCCCGCAAAGTACAGGGACGTCACGCTCCAAGCGCTCGATTATCACCCTGACTGAGTCCGGAGGCAGCCGTGCAGCTCTCCAAACCTCTGGCTGTGTAGAGCGCATGAGCCTTTCCCTGGCATCGTGGACAGCAGTCAGAAGAGCTGTGTGAGGTGTGAGCAGGTAGACCATCTGCTCTGCCTTGTGATGAGGCTACAGGACGAAATACACAGATTAAAAAGTGTCGTGGGGGACAAACAGGGGAACCACAGTTCATCCATGAGCAGACAGGTTATTTCAAAGTAAAGAATACAGAACAGTCTGTATCACAGCAGTCTGTATCACATCAGGTTGAGGAGAAAAATTGCAAGGCTGGAGGCGAGAGCACAAAGGAAGTGAGTGAATAGAGGCAAATCTGTGCTTGAAGCTGAATACCGAAACCCTCCTTGCCTTCTCCACACTGCCCCCCCAACCCCCCGTTCCCCACCAGGTGCCTCTCTACTGCAGGTATGAGGCCCTGCATGTGGAAGGCCCATCTGTGGATGATAACGATCCACTCAGTCTGGACAAATTAATGAAACCAAACTACAAAAAGCCTTTCCCCAAATCAAGACTATGCCACTGAAGAACAAGAGATGGATATTAGTTGTAGGAGACTCCTCGCTGCAAGGAACTGGACATCCAATATGCCAAGCAGACCCCCTCTTAGAGAAGTCCGCTGTCTTCCTGGGCCTTGAGTAAGAGATGCCGCCACGAAGCCACCTTGACTGGTACAGCCATCAGACTACAACCCCTTACTGCTTTTGCATATGGGGAGAGATGAAGCAACTACATGTGTATCAAAGGCTATCGAAAGGGACTTCAGGGCCTTGGAAGAACAGCTGAAGGAACCGTCTCCTGTTTTTTTGGGTGAGGACATGGAAACAAATGAGAGGATCTTATCCATAAATGTGTGACTTTGTCACAGGTGCCATCATCAGAACTTTGGTTTTTATTTTGACAACCAAACGGCCCATATGGCACCAGGTTTGTGAGCACCAGGTGGGGTTTGCCTTTCTCTCTCCTAGAGGGAGAAGAGTCCTTGGGGAAGAACTAGAGGGCTCTTTGGGGTGGTTTTAATCAGGGTCTGAAAGGGGACGAGCGGGATAGTGAGCCTTCCCATGATAAGGTGTGGGATGGCATAGCTAGATTAGAGGGACAGGGTACCAGCAAAGGCCTTCTGCTGCCTTGAGCGGTGCTGGCAACACTGCAGCACATCTGAAATCCTGTGATGATGAGGCGGTGGCAGCTGGGGCAATAGGAGAAGGCAATGGGGAAAATGAAGGGAAATAATTCCTTAAAAGGAATGAAGGAGTTATCCTTTAAGGACTTGACAAGACTAGCTGCCCCGCTGAAGTGCCTCTACACCAATGCACACAGCTTGGGAAGCAAATAGGAGATACTGGAATCTATTGTGCTACTAGAAAACCAGAGTATAGTTGCCACCGCTGAAACCTGGTGGAATGATTCCTATGACTGGAGTGTGGCCATTGACTGCTACAAGCTGTTCAGAAGGGACAGACAAGGAAGGAGGGGAGGTAGTGCTGCTATCTACATCATGAAAGAAATAGAATGTGAAGACTTGTCCCTGAAGTATAGTCATGAGCAAGTCAAAAGCCTATGGGTGATGCTAGAGATTGAGGCAGCAAAGGAAGCTTTGTGATCAGTGTCTACTACAGGTCACTCAATCAAGCAGAGCCTGTCAATGAGCTCTTCTACCTCCAGCTACAGGAGGCATCGCGATCGCAAGCGCTCATCCTGATGGAGGACTTCAACCAAGATACAATTCTTCCCGTTATCTAAACAAACTGCAGGGCTATTTTTCAGTGAATGCTAACAAGTTTAACAATATCATTACAACTTGTATCAAAAGTAGGATCAAAATTTATTCGGAGATGGAAAGGAAAAAAAGCAGAGAACAAGCAGAAGACACAGAGAGGAAACTCTGCTTTTCTTAAGTGGGCAGAGCTGGAGGCCAAAAGTGGAAACACAGTTCTACTGGTACAGGATGGACTGTGTGTTCTGGGGGCAGGTCTTCACTTGTATGGAGAGAGGTTTGCGCTATGCTGCTCCCACCTTCGTGTCACAGTGTATCTTGCTTAGCGCAGAAATAAGTGCCTGAGTCACTGAGTAGGACATGATCTATCGTCACTGATAAGGAGTTCGCCTTAGTCCCACTACTCTGGAAGCGGCTTTTGAAGTCCTCCTCAAACTCTGCCTT
>NW_011185578.1:0-859 GCF_000146605.3 Meleagris gallopavo | reverse complement strand
GTTATCTAAACAAACTGCAGGGCTATTTTTCAGTGAATGCTAACAAGTTTAACAATATCATTACAACTTGTATCAAAAGTAGGATCAAAATTTATTCGGAGATGGAAAGGAAAAAAAGCAGAGAACAAGCAGAAGACACAGAGAGGAAACTCTGCTTTTCTTAAGTGGGCAGAGCTGGAGGCCAAAAGTGGAAACACAGTTCTACTGGTACAGGATGGACTGTGTGTTCTGGGGGCAGGTCTTCACTTGTATGGAGAGAGGTTTGCGCTATGCTGCTCCCACCTTCGTGTCACAGTGTATCTTGCTTAGCGCAGAAATAAGTGCCTGAGTCACTGAGTAGGACATGATCTATCGTCACTGATAAGGAGTTCGCCTTAGTCCCACTACTCTGGAAGCGGCTTTTGAAGTCCTCCTCAAACTCTGCCTTGGTACCTTCCACTGAACGTACAACCAGCTGCAAAGAGGCATTCTTCCCCACTGGCTGCTTGTACCAGTACATGGTCCAGGTTCCACTCTCCTTGTGCGAACAGTTCAGAGTCAGAGAGTCTCCCAGTCGGACAACTGAGTGTGGGGTTTGCTGAAGAGCCCAGCCTGGAAAAGGAAAAAAACTGTGAGGAATGGAAGGAGTCAAAAGAGACAAAAGGAGGCTTTGGATTAATAGATGGGATGCCAGCATGTGGGACACTGTCCCATTTCTCTGAAAGAGACATATAGGAGAAAGAAAAATATCAAATATACTAGCAATTTTTCTTTATTTTTATTTTAAATAATAGCTTGGAAGCCTTAGGGAATGGAGCATTACCAACAATTGAACACACTGCTGGAGCACCAGCAGAGGAAACAATGAGGCTTCTCAAGG
>NW_011185577.1:0-666 GCF_000146605.3 Meleagris gallopavo | reverse complement strand
GTCTCCCGACGAGCCTTCACCTCTCCAGTCTGAACAACCCCAGCTCTCTCAGCCTATCCCCACTGGGGAGGTGCTCCAGCCCTCAGAGCATCCTTGTAGCCTCCTCTGGATCTTCTTAACAGAACCACGTCCTTTTCGTACTGAGGGCCTCAGAGTTGAATGCAGCACAAACAGGGGAGGATCACTGGTCTCCATGTGGACGCAGAGCCACTGACTACAATTCTTTGAGTGCAATCATCCAGCCAATTCCTTGTGCATCGAGTGGTCCATCCATCACATCTGTATCTCTCCAATTTAGAGACAAGGATGTAATGCGAAATGGTGTCAAATGCTTTGTACAAGTCAGGCAGATTGTGTCAGCTGCTCTTCCCTTTTCCACTAACACTATGACCACGTTGCAGAAGTGGTTGCAGCAAATTTGTCAGGCACAATTTGCCCTTAGTGAAGTCACGCTGCTTGTTGCCAGTCAACTCTGTTTTTTGTGTGCATTAAAACAGTTTCCAGTAGGATCTGCTCCATGATCTTGCTGAGCACAGAGGTGAGACTGACTGGCTTGTAGTTCCCCAAGTCTTCTTTTTTTCTCTTTATAAACATGGGAGTTGTGTTTCCTCTTTCGGCCAGGATCTGCCTGTTCATCCATCCATGCCTCCTGGCATTTTTGCCTGA
>NW_011185576.1:0-447 GCF_000146605.3 Meleagris gallopavo | reverse complement strand
ACCATTTAAAAAAAAGAAACAAAGTCAGTGATGCTTACAAAAATTCTTTATTTTACCTTTCTGGAGACATAAAACTTGATCTGAAGCATAGTTCCAAAAAAATGCATTGAGATGATTTGTTCATAAGTGTACAGTGTGTCAGCATCAGCACTCTTACTATGACTTTCATGTCACATATTTTGGAGCCTTGTTCTAAGTCTTCTGGCAGCACGCAAGTTTGGTGCTTTCCATTTTGACTGAATTAATTAGAGAAATTCTGATGATCCTCCCAACTGTGAAATTGTTAGAATTTTTCAAACAGAACATTTGTAAAAATTACTTTTACCCCAGTTAATAATGAGTTGGACATCTGGCTGTATTTCTGTATTGTTTAGATGGACGATAGATCACAACAGGCAAAGGAAATGGTCAGTGAGAACTATATCTATGTACTTATCTTGTCTTAAA
>NW_011185575.1:0-649 GCF_000146605.3 Meleagris gallopavo | reverse complement strand
AAAAAAAAAACATGAAATATGACTGTGTGCATTATCCTAAAAGTGTCCTAGAGTATTTCAAATCCTGTCATTTGAGTTAATTTTTTCTTTATTTGGGAAGAATTACATTTGAGGTTCTGGTTCCTTACAAGCTGTTTAAAGGGATTGGCAAACTTGAATGATAAAATAAGTGGTCCTGGGGGAAGCCGTGATTTCTGTGTTAGTCAGGAATGGACTGCTACAGTCAGATGTTACAAACTGTGCTGTGCTGGTAGTTTGAGCTTTTAGGTACACAGCAGTCTCAGATCTTACAACCATTGCAATGTTCAGTTTGCTTGAGCTACACTTTTTGGCATTATGCATCCACTTAAATGTTAAACAGTTCATTCAAATTAATGTATGCTCTGTGCTATGGGAAGAGTGTGAGAGTCATTCATTATTTCTGCTTCATGTGTGCTGTCAGGCAACCTCTCACTGCTGTTTTACAAAGTGCTGCATTCCAGACAGTATGTCATAGTTCAATCAAATCCCTTCACCACTTGCATTGTAAGGCTGGGATTTCATGTGATTATCAGCAAACAAGAGCAAATGCATACCTTCCAGTAGAGTGTTATGAAATTGTTCATCAGATTGTTGGATATTGTGATACCTCACATTGTAAGAGGTGTTT
>NW_011185574.1:0-517 GCF_000146605.3 Meleagris gallopavo | reverse complement strand
AGACCCTGGTTTTCAAGTCTTTAAGCTCTATGAGCTGGTTACTTTTGGCATTTAATCTTATTTTCTACTAGTTTGGGTAGTTAGTGTAAGAAGGGCATTAAGTTTGCTGTGGATTACTGCCAACTGGACTTCAGTGTCTATTTAGTTATTGGCATCTCATTTATTTTAATCTTCAGTAGAAAGTTGAAAGCTTTCCCTTGTGTTTAGTTTCATGTTTCATTCTGTTGTATCAATCCTCCTAGGAGTTTCCCTGGCCACCTGATTGCTATTTCTGCCTTTTCTCTGTGGTAATTCAAGCAGGTAATCTCATGGAATGGAAGAGTATTTAAGAATCTGGTTAATGTATTCCTGGTGTTTTTCTAGTTCTTTTTTGTTGTTGGGGAAAAGAAAGCTCATGCTGGCTTATTGCTAGCAGGCATTCCTTATAGTTCACTAGGAAGTGCTTGTGAGAAATCAGTTGCTGCATTCAGTAACCTTCTTATGCAGGTATATTGGAACACTACTGAAGCACACTAAA
>NW_011185573.1:0-416 GCF_000146605.3 Meleagris gallopavo | reverse complement strand
AAAAAAAGGTTTGTGTAGGATGTTTCTTGTCTTACTCTCCATTGATTTCAGGAATATTCTCAGATGCTTCCCTTCTGAATAACAGTACAGAGTTTTCAATGAGGTTTTGTTTACGACTAAGCTGTACCTTTTTTTCCTTTTTCCAGGGGCAAGAACTTGGAGACGTATTAAAAAGTGGTCTGGGAGAAAATATCACTGTGGAAAAGCAAGGCTGTCATCCATTTTATGAGTCTCTAATTGCTGACCCGTATGTTGCAGAAGTAAGTTTCAGTTACAGAATTCTGAATCTTTTTTTCTAGATCTTATAATTAAGTAATGATACGGATTTTTAATGATATGACTTGCCAGAATCTAAAGTTTTGTGTGAAAATAGGAAAAATAGAAGTCTGGGAGGGAATCTTATTAATGTGTACAAA
>NW_011185572.1:0-605 GCF_000146605.3 Meleagris gallopavo | reverse complement strand
CACAGAAACTAATAAAATACCATTGGAAGGGACCTCCAGGAATGCTATTTCATCAAGTTCTTGTCCTTCTCTCTGCTAAGGGGAAGGGCAGCAGCCATGCAGGCACTGGGGCAAGGATGAGAGCACCAGCACACTGTGCTGCCGACAGCGGATGGGGTGTGATGTGTCACATGCCACCAAAACCAGCATCTGCCTACAGGAAGTATTTGGCAATCTTAACTGTAACCCTCAGACACAGGTACCACCGCCAGCTCTCCAACCCCAGCCAGCTCTCAGGCACACAACAGATTACATGGGGCCAAGACTTGTGGGTAGCTCCAGCCCAGACCAGAGGTCACCCCACTCACAGCCCCCCACAGCTCAGCCTGGATGCTCACACTCTGCCTGAGGGGCAGAGCTTCTGCAGACAGCAGAAAGCTTTGCTTTGACAGAAAGATGACTTGAGAACAGTTCTGCACATCTGCTTTTTGCCACTGGTACCAGCAGTAGCAGTGTCAACAAGCAGTGACTCAAAGGGAAAAAAGATGAGCATTGCTCAGTTCTGCAAAGCTTTTTGAGTTTTTGTTGGTTTGGGACACCTCAGCACCAAGATATTTCTGTGCCTG
>NW_011185571.1:0-445 GCF_000146605.3 Meleagris gallopavo | reverse complement strand
TTTCAGTACCTTGGGAAGTCACACAAAAGCTGCTATGGGGCAGGAGGGGGGAATCCTGAATGCAAGGTTTCAAGTGACTGCATGCTGACAAAGTGGAGTAAATAGGAAGAGTTGCTCCCAGTAAAGAAGCATGTGAAAGGGAACTCCCCAGTCTGATGATATCAGAGCAGCCTACCCTAGGAGCCTGGAGAAAGGAATGGGAGAACCTATGGGGAAACCAAAGCAAAAACCACACGGTTCATTTTCCTGGTAATTCCTTTTATTCATTGCTATAATCAACTTGACATGCAAAGCTGTTCCAAATTTACTGACAGCTTTTCAGCTGGCATCTAGTTCTCAAGGTTATTTTTTTTTTTTTTTAAACTTAAATTAGCTAATTATTCATTGCCTTAAACCAGGATGTATAACAATGTCAGGAAATCATCTGTTCAACTTATACCAAAAA
>NW_011185570.1:0-509 GCF_000146605.3 Meleagris gallopavo | reverse complement strand
GAAAGTGTGTATCAATGTTTCTCTGAACCACAATTCATGCATCCAGTGAGTTGCATTAGCTAGCATTTCACTAGTATGGAACATCACAATATCTTATCAATATCAGTAATGACAACTTGCATCATACTGACATAGAGAGCTGTACAAACTGTCATGCCATCAGATTACCCCAAAAGTTCCCCAGTTGAAAGAGGCATTGACACTGTAAAGAAATTGTCAAACTGTAGTAAATCCAACAGAAGGAGACTGAGGTAGTCAGAAATCTGCAGAAGATGACATATGAGGAGAAGCTGAAAAAGCTGTGTTTATTTGCTGAAGAATAAAAGATGCAGGAAGGATCTAAACATTTCCTTCAGCTACCTAATGGACTACTGTTCTGGAGAAAATAAGGTAATAGAGAGGAAGAGCCAGACTTCTCTAAAAGGTGTCTGTGAACATAATAGAGGTTCCTGACACAAGCTGAAGAAAGGAAAAACATGACTAGAGAGAAGGAAAATAAGTTTAACAGC
>NW_011185569.1:0-722 GCF_000146605.3 Meleagris gallopavo | reverse complement strand
AAACTGCCTTCTCACCAGGAGAGAATTTTACAAGTTACATTTCATTCTTTCCCCCCAGATACTTGCAGATTTTTCTGAACTGCCCTTCCCCACAGCATTTCAATGAGAAGGAAAGTTGGCTGAGAAGTTTAACAGAACAAAAATAAGTTATAGCCAAGTTTCAAGGGAAAAAACGGAGTGGAAATTGAGACATTTCACACCATCAGAGAAACTCTGTTCCAGAATAGGTTCCCAAGAACAGTGAAATAAAACAAGTAGCTCTCATTAACTTATTGCATTATTTGACACAACCGCTACGTAGTTAGTGAACTGCATTCAGTGACAAGGTACTTTTCTATCAAAACTTTGAGGAAGGGGAATGGAAGAGATTTTACAAACAAGCCACGTCCAAGGCGAGGCTTCTCACCTCACATCTTAAAGGCCAGTTCTGGCCTCACTGTGTAAGCAAGGAAAATCCCAGAAGCCTCAGAAGAAGCAGGTACACAAACAGAAGTCACATACATTTAACAGAAAACACAACAGTGGCTCCTACTTGCAGTATGAAATGAAAGACAATCAAGGTATCATGAACTTTGGATGAGGTATGCTTTGAGGGCTGCAGAATAGAAGATGAAAGTAGTAAACACACACCTAAAATGTCACCACGAAATTTTACATACATGCATCTTTGTGATACTATTCAGTGGCTTTTGAACCAACCTCATTTTCTGAGATTTAAATAC
>NW_011185568.1:0-303 GCF_000146605.3 Meleagris gallopavo | reverse complement strand
TTTATTAGGTTGTTTGTTTGTTTTTCTTCCTTGAATAGGGCTTTGTAGACTTTAAAGCTATTGTACTTAAAATCCATATGATTTCTTTAGTATTGAGTATCCAACTTCTTTTATGAGGAGCACGAGCATTTCAGTTTCTTTTTATTCTCGCAGCATTTCTGTAGATCAGAAAAAGTGTATTTCATAATTACTTCTGCAGAAATAGATAACTGTTTAATAATTCAAATTAAAAAAATACATTTTTTTCCTTCTTTAATAAATCTGGGAAAAATGATCCATCATATTGGTGATGAGTGTTGAAAA
>NW_011185567.1:0-799 GCF_000146605.3 Meleagris gallopavo | reverse complement strand
CCATACTAAGATCCATCTCTCTTACAGTTTCTCAATGCCCAGCATTGCTGCAAACACCTCTTTCTACCTACAGAATATATTTCTTTTAGCTTCCCGGAAAGACAGTTTATAATATGATAGTAGAAAGAGAGAATGAGCTGTCACTGGAAGGAGTCAGAGATGGTTTATTGTTTTCTACCAATTCCCCAAATCCTAAGAATGGAAGGTCTGTGGATTAGACTAAGTTGTATCTACCATAGTCCCATATCTCAAATACAATGAGATTGTGCTCTTACGAAATCACCTGATGACAGAAAAACAGATGACAGAGCCTGGTACTAATTCAGTTTACTCTGTGGCCAAAAAAAAGTACTAGAAAGGGACAAAGGGGTGATTTACATTGCTCAAAAATGCAAACTCCTTCAAGCAGAAGTATTAAGGATGAGATATACTTAATCATATACCAATCATAATACTTAAGATTATTAAGTTATTGCTTATTGACTGAATCGTTATAAGTAACTGTTTTTACTCTTCATGTATAGATAATGCAAGATAAAACACAGATCTTTAAGCCTCTGCCAAAGTGGCCTGAGCTAATGTGTTTTCGTTGCATTAGGGAGTTATCAGTCAGAGGTTCTGTGGAAGACCTGATGTGCAGCTGAGCACTTCCACAAGTTGTACGCCGATCTTTTGCTTCTGTTCTTATTGCACAAATTAGTAGCTTTTCCAGGAGTGTATTTACTGGCACTGCTAGGACACTTCTGAGGCATGATAAAACTCCTTAGACAGAAGAGTGATTTCAACAATCTTCCAGCTG
>NW_011185566.1:0-819 GCF_000146605.3 Meleagris gallopavo | reverse complement strand
CTTGCATTACAGTCTTTTGGGAGAGGAGGCTGTACATGAGTATCCACCAAATCTAATATAAGTTATCTAATGCCAGCAGATCTCTCTAGGTATTGCTGTCATACAAATTCCAAGTGGCTGTGTCTATATAGACAGCTTAACCCTTGCTCAGATGCTGGGGACTTATCTTAGTGCCGTGCCTATGCTCCGAGATTCGCTTCTAGTTTGCATTACTGAGCCCAGAGACTGAAGTGTGGCCTCAAGCCCATCCTGCCCTCATGTGCATGGGACATTTGAGTCCAGAGCAAGGCCTTCCCCAACCATAAGAAACATCAGACCCAGCAAATTAATTACGTTAACTAGTTAGACCAATCACCATTACCCACCAGCTTTATTCACTGTAGTAAAAGCATCAGACCGGGTTGTTTTTTCCTATGCCTTGTTGGTTCTCTTTCAGTATTTGGGACATGACTTCCTAATTTTCCTGCTTAATTAAGAGCAGATCTTAAACACTTAGAGTCACAGAATCTTTAAAGTCGCAGAAGACCACTGAGATTATCAAGTCTAACTATCAGCCCATCCCCACCATAACACTAAATGTGTCCCTTAGCACCACATCTCCAGTTATGGGACACCTCCAGAGATGGTGAGCCCACCACCTCCCTGCACAGCTGTGCCAATGCACCACCGCTCTTTCTGAAAGAAATTGTTCCTAATATCCAACCCAAACCTCCCTTGGTGCAACTTGAGGCCATTACCTCTTGTCTTACACCACTTTCTCATTACCTGCTCCCCTGGCACAAACCCACCCCTTCACACCAACAAGCAGTCACAACACCC
>NW_011185565.1:0-1132 GCF_000146605.3 Meleagris gallopavo | reverse complement strand
ATAGAGAAAATTCACATGGCATTAGGAGCAACATTAGCTTGCAGGCTTCAGGGGCTGAGCATAAGAATGGTCAGGAGGTACCAGGAGGCAATCTTCCAAGTTCACATTATCCTGTTTCCCTACCATGGACTTGCACTTTCTCTAAAAATTCTGAAACTTTGGTTCAAAACTTTGGACCTCTCCCTAACTGCATTAGATGGTCCCTTGCTTTGAACTGGTATAACAGAGAACTAGAAATTTGGGTTAAAAAGTAAAGGACGTTACTTTTGGCTGTTACAATCCTACCTAGCTATACATGAAATGTCTATGTCCAAACAAATCCAAACAAATACCACTCGATTATGTTACTCCTGGCTAGTTGAGATCAGTTGTCCAGTCTCACCTATATGTCAGCCCTTGGCCATATTTCACTCCAGGTTTATTCTCTTCCCGAGCATCTTAATCTAATCTCTGATATCCTTGGCCTTGGGACTTGCATGAACACATGTTATGGGTAGGCTGGAGCCAGAGACACTTGCTGAGTTATTCTTGGTTTTCATTCCTTTTTATTTCTCAGGAATTAATGTATCTTGGACGAGTTTCATGTGTGAACTGAAATGAATTTTTCAAGCTTACATACTCAGTTCTGTAATCATTGTAGGTTAAGAACAGGTAGAAGTACTGCTGCTCAGCTAATGAGCAGTAACTAGTTTACGCACAGAATTCACTCGTTGTCTCTATATACCTGCACTCTGTCTGACTAGGACTTTAAATATGGGTAAGCTTCAAACAAAATAAATTAAGTAAAGGTGTGAAAGGAAATTTTTCTTCATAATGTCTTCCACTAAGCTGGTACTGATATGCACCATCTCTTCTTTCAGTTACAATGAGGTGAGATAAGTCTACAGACTTTTTGATCACTAGTCATCACTGAATTAAGTAGCAAATGCATCTGGAGAGATTTTAGTTACGATGACCAGGGATAAGTCTTAGAAAAAATAAATAAAATATGAGGAAACAAATGATTATAGATAGCTCTGACAGCTGCATGAAGGAACCCTGGCTGGATGCTCAGTTGATGCTTTTCCTTTTGCAGGGAGGAGTCAGAATTACCTGCTAACGCATTTCAGATGTACCCTATCAGTTCTGGGTA
>NW_011185564.1:0-586 GCF_000146605.3 Meleagris gallopavo | reverse complement strand
GGGTCTGTGCTGGTCCGGTCTTGTTCAACATCTTCATCAATGACCTTGATGAGGGGATAGTGGCCACCCTCAGCAAGTTTGCTGATGATACGAAGTTGGGAGGATTGGCTGACACGCCTGAAGGCTGTGCTGCCATTCAGCGAGACCTGGACAGGCTGGAGAGCTGGGCAGTAAGAAACTGGATGAGGTTCAACAGAAGCAAGTGTAGGGTCTTACACTTAGGGAGGAATAATTGCATGCACCAATACAGGCTGGGGGATGAGCTGCTGGAGAGGAGCTCTGCAGTGAGGGACCTGGGCGTCCTGGTGGACGACAGGTTGGCCACGAGCCAGCAGTGTACCCTCGTGGCCAAAAAGGCCAATGGCATTCTGGGGTGCATTAAGAAGAGCGTGTCCAGCAGGTCGAGGGAGGTGATCCTCCCCCTCTACTCTGCCCTGGTAAGGCCTCATCTGGAGTACTATGTCTAGTTCTGGGCTCCCCAGTACAAAAAGACAGGGATCTCTTGGAAAGAGACCAGCGGAGGGCCACAAAGATGGTGAAGGGCCTGGAGCATCTCCCCTGTGAAGAAAGGCTAAGTGAACTGGGT
>NW_011185563.1:0-502 GCF_000146605.3 Meleagris gallopavo | reverse complement strand
GCAGTAAGAAACTGGATGAGGTTCAACAGAAGCAAGTGTAGGGTCTTACACTTAGGGAGGAATAATTGCATGCACCAATACAGGCTGGGGGATGAGCTGCTGGAGAGGAGCTCTGCAGTGAGGGACCTGGGCGTCCTGGTGGACGACAGGTTGGCCACGAGCCAGCAGTGTACCCTCGTGGCCAAAAAGGCCAATGGCATTCTGGGGTGCATTAAGAAGAGCGTGTCCAGCAGGTCGAGGGAGGTGATCCTCCCCCTCTACTCTGCCCTGGTAAGGCCTAATCTGGAGTACTGTGTCTAGTTCTGGGCTCCCCAGTACAAAAAAGACAGGGATCTCTTGGAAAGAGACCAGCGGAGGGCCACAAAGATGGTGAAGGGCCTGGAGCATCTCCCTGTGAAGAAGGCTAAGTGAACTGGGTCTGTTAGCCTTGAGAAAGAGAGTGAGAGGGACCTGATCCAGGTTTATAAATATCTGAGGTGTGGCGGCCATAGCGGTGAGGCCA
>NW_011185562.1:0-948 GCF_000146605.3 Meleagris gallopavo | reverse complement strand
TGTTGCTGGATTATCAGTCTGGCAAGAAGACTAGTTTCCCAGGTTGTGCCTTCCTTAACATCGAGAGTGATGCCTCTGCAGGTGCCATTGTACGTGCTATTATCAAGGAAGTGTTAACCAGGATCAGCCTTGAGATGTTCAACTTCTTGGGGTGCGCTGCCCAAAGAGGAAGAATAGGTAGTCAGTCGCCGTCTTCAAACTGTCTTGTCTGCCACTGCCTCGGCTGGACTCGGGGCTGGCTTTACCCATTTCGCAGGGATCCAGCGCAGGCCGCCACTACCTCCCACACACGCGTTCCCGCGCCCAAGCACAAAGAGTGGCTGGGGCTCTTTTGACCATACCCCATCCAGACCTTGAACATATACCGCCCCGATCGGATGCCGATCCTCCCCAAAATCATGATCACCCCTTCGATGTTCCAAGTGGTTCAAACTGTATAGAGCTCTTAATAACAACGCCGAGTGGCACAGTTCCTCCCGGGGAAGTGAGGCCTCTAGGAGCCGCAAGACACACCTTCAGCGTGGCATGCATCTGCTTGATAATGGCCTGACTGGTGCTGTTGCCGGCTATTCCTGTGACGTGCTCGATGCCCCACAGGTTACACCAGGAGCGGAACACGGCACTGCGATAACCTGGCCTGTTATCAGTTTTTAGGCATTGTGGCACACCGAGAACTGCCACTGCTTGACGCAAGGCTTGCACACAGTGTCGAGCTGTCTGAGCTAGTAATGCAGTATCCCATATCATTCCGCTGCAAGTATCTACCACAACATGTAGATACTTCTGGCGCCCAAACGGTACATACTCGGTTACGTCCGCTTGCCACAACTCTAGGGGATGCAACCCTCACGGGTTTACCCCTGGATGTAGTGTTGGCTAGTTAGCGGAACAGGCTGAGCAAGCCGCCATGATCTGCTTAGCAGCAGGCAGCAGTAAGTTGTAAAGGCG
>NW_011185561.1:0-670 GCF_000146605.3 Meleagris gallopavo | reverse complement strand
GCCCCACAGGTTACACCAGGAGCGTAACATGGCACTGCGATAACTTGGCCTGTTATCAGTTTTTAGGCATTGTGGCACACCGAGAACTGCCACTGCTTGACGCAAGGCTTGCACACAGTGTCGAGCTGTCTGAGCTAGTAATGCAGTATCCCATATCATTCCGCTGCAAGTATCTACCACAACATGTAGATACTTCTGGCGCCCAAACGGTACATACTCGGTTACGTCCGCTTGCCACAACTCTAGGGGATGCAACCCTCACGGGTTTACCCCTGGATGTAGTGTTGGCTAGTTAGCGGAACAGGCTGAGCAAGCCGCCATGATCTGCTTAGCAGCAGGTAGCAGTAAGTTGTAAAGGCGAGCGAGGGCCAAGGCGCTTTGGTGATATAGCTGGTGCGAACGCTCTGCAGCCGTGGCTGTGTCTATGTTAGCTATGTAACATGCTGCATCAGCCAGCTTGTTGCCCTCTGAGATAAAGCCAGGCAACTCCCAGTGACTGTTGACATGCATGAAGAAGACAGGAGCCATGCGCAGGGACAGCGCATTATAGAAGGCAACTGCGGTGGGAGTAGTGCCCCCAGTACAGTCCCTGTACAACATAGCCATGCGAAAGCAATACTGGCTATCAGTTACCACATTTGCAGGTTCTGCCTCGCTAAGTTGCAGAGCT
>NW_011185560.1:0-739 GCF_000146605.3 Meleagris gallopavo | reverse complement strand
AAAAAACCCTCCGAACTGGCTTTACCGCAGGACTATTCTGAAGATATTGCGCCCAAACGTCCCCTCCAATCTCAATGGACATGGACTCGGGCTCCTTTCCCATGAGAGCGGTAACCTTTCGCCAGACCCAAGAAATGGCTTGACTAATAAGAGTGCCCCACTGTGGCAAAGCACCTTTGGGCACTGCCACATAGTCCCATAAGATTGGTTGCTGTATTCCCCTTTGATGTAAGACTATTACAGCTCCCTCCCACTGTAAACCAATGTGACCTTGTAGTCTCTCCCTTGGAACCCAATGATAGAGCGCCGCAGATTGCATGTGAGACAACAGGGAAGAGATTATACGCTTTTGTTGCGATGATAATTCTCATGGAGCTGCTAGATCTGTATCACCTTTGAGATCGTTGGTTAGGATTTTCATATCTGCCGGCACCAAAGCCATTGTATAGCCCCTATGAGAACCTGTAAGTCACTCAGGGTTGTCATGGCTGTATCTGCCAAGGTGACCTGCAGCCGAATCAGATGCTTCTCCACCAGGGTACCTAAATACTTGATAGGAAACATTCTTTGAGTCTTGTCCTCCCCCACTTTGAGGCCTCTTGCTAACAACCCCTCCCAAAAGTCCTTTTCTATGTCGAGCGTTAATTTTTCCCCGGCTACCAAAATGTCATCCATATAGTGATACACCGTGAGCTGTGGGAACTTCTCTCTGAAGGGTCTCAGGGCCAAGGCAACATAC
>NW_011185559.1:0-754 GCF_000146605.3 Meleagris gallopavo | reverse complement strand
GCATGAGTTCATGAAGGGCAGGTTTTGACCAACAGGATCCTTCTATGATCTAGTGACCCATCTGGTGGATGAGGGAAAGGCTGTGGTCTACCTAGACTTCAGCAAAGCCTTTGGCATTGTCTCCCACAGTATTCTCCTGCAGAAGCTGGCAGCCCAAGGCTTGGATGGGTACACTCTTGGCTGGGTAAGAGCTGGCTGGAGGGCCGGGCTCAGAGAGTGGTGGTGAATGGAGTTAAGTCCAGCTGGCGACCGATCATGAGTGGTGTTCCCCAGGGGTTGGTGCTGGAGCCTGTCCTCTTCAATATCTTTATTGATGACCTGGATGAGGGCATTGAGTGCACCCTCAGTAAATTCGTAGATGACACCAAATTGGCTGGAAGTGTGGATCTGCCTGGGGGCAGCAAGACCCTACAGAGGGATCTGGACAGGCTGGAGAGCTGGGCTGAAGCCAACGGGATGAGGTTCAACAAGGCCGAATGCCGGGTCCTGCACTTTGGCCACAACAACCCCAGGCGACGCTTGGGGCGGTGTGGCTGGAGGACTGCATAGAGGAAATGGACCTGGGGGTATTGATTGATGCTCGGCTGAACATGAGCCAACAGTGTGCCCAGGTGGCCAAGAAGGCCAATGGCATCCTGGCTTGCATCAGAAACAGTGTTGCCAGCCAGGAGCAGAGAGGTGATTGTTCCCCTGTACTCAGCTCTGGTGATGTCACACCTTGAGTACTGTGTCCAGTTTTGGGCCCCTCACTGCA
>NW_011185558.1:0-791 GCF_000146605.3 Meleagris gallopavo | reverse complement strand
CTTTCTGTCAAACTCAGCTAAATGCCCAGCTCCCTTCCAGCCATCTGCACCACAACTCCTGACCTCTTTTCAAAGTGCCTGCAGCACTGAGGCAGAATGGAGTGTTCTGCCAGCAAGCAGAGGCTTTCAGCATTCAGAGACACGAAGATGCACAGCTTGAATTGCTGGGTACCCAGCAATTTTTTATCCCTGGAGCTACAGCCTAACAGGGCCCACCCTTACAACGGTCCCAGCTGTGAGTTCTGTGGTGCTATGTGGGAAAGATTGTCATTGGGTTGGAAAGCCAAAGTTGGCAGTCAGTGCTCTCTAGGAGGTTGGTTTCACAATTGTTCTTTACCATCATTAAGGTTTAATTCAGAAGTGCAGGATGTAACTCCTGTAACTCCAGCACTGTCAGCACAGTCAGAATACCGCCCTCTTTTTGAACAAAAAGCTTCCTTTTATGGGAGGTAAATGATGCAATGGAATTGCTCCCATCTGAATTTTTTGTAGAGTTCTATTGAAGGCACTGGTGGACATCCACCATCCCTCATCAAGGTGCCAGGCTTTCAATGCCTGAATTGGAAGGATCTCCATGGAAATCCAGAGCTTTCATAGTAAGGACATAGTGGAATATCTACTGCAACACCTAGTAAAATGTTCCCGTTCTTTCTGAGTTCCAGCCTAGAGAAACAATGGTAGATGTTGCCCAGGCACTGAAATAGCATCAGCAAGAACACATTTTCTCCTGCCTGCGAGGTCTTCAAGCTAGTGCTGGTCAGGGAAGGTTTCTGCCAAGCACAGGGCATGCT
>NW_011185557.1:0-692 GCF_000146605.3 Meleagris gallopavo | reverse complement strand
CTTATTTTGCAGGTGACAACAATGAAATTTGACAAGAAATGAATGTTATAAATATATGCTCCTAAACAGTGCCTGCCTTTAACATACCTCCTAAATCAATATCAACCAGTTCTCACACTATACAACTTGCATTTAAAACAGTGTTATGAGTACAAAAAATATGTATTCATTTTAGGATTGTTTTTGCAGTCAGCTACTATCTGCTGTAACTTCAGGCTCATAATTTATTCCACCTAACCTCAGGCACTCTTGCTGCAGGGCTGTGTGAGGAGCAGAGCCCACTGCAGCAGATGAAATGACTGCATTGGGCAACCCAATTGAGGAGGGGTGAGCTCCATGCCCCCAGGTCCAGCCATGAGCAAGTCTGTGTTCCCAGTAGACACACATGGATACACCCACACATTACTTTTTATTTTTCAAACTCCATCTTTGGTGGATTTTGTTGTTGTTGTTTATTGGCATTTCTGCAGGAAAACATTTTAACTTCCAGTATTGATACAAGACCCCTCTACTCAAAAATACATACACATACAATGGGTCTCTGCAGCAACCAGCCTCACATAGACTGTTAAGCCAGTAGTTGGCCCTGGATAAACTCTTTCCAACAGTCATCTCTCAAACTACTGTGATCCTCTCCAGTGTCAGGCCCAGCCGCTCCAATACCTGTCTGTCATACTGGCAAGTGCAGCTTG
>NW_011185556.1:0-1329 GCF_000146605.3 Meleagris gallopavo | reverse complement strand
CCTGTGACTTGCTGAGTAGTAGGGCTGAATTTAGGTATTATTAATATAAGGTTTTAATAAAGTTGGCTGACCATGGTCAATTTGCTCTTCTGAGTCTTTCAAAAAATTTCCATAATTACCAAAGCTCATAGGCCCTAGGGCTTAAAAATGACCTCTTGTTTGTTTTCAGTGAAAAACAGTAGAGGCAGGGAATCAATTTGAATCAATATTTTCTGTAGAATTGAATAGAGAATTTACCAGAACACCCTCTCATTCTTGTCTTTTTACATCTGGAGCCCCAAATGTTCTTGCATATATGCAAGTCCATCTCCTCATAACTTCAACAAGGGGCACTAATTAAATCTAAGCTGGCCATAGTCAAAGTATACTCATAATCAACTTGAGTAAAGGTTTGCTATTGACTAGAATGACAACATTAACTCTTCATTGCACAAACTGCTTACCAGGTCTTCAGCTGGACAACACACTGAGGCTTTGTACCTGAACAATGCCTGAAACAAGCCAAGTGCTATTTTTTTTTTTATTAACCCTGTTACAACACTTCACTGTACCTTTAAGTATCTGGACTAAATGTCTTGGTTCTATTAGATATCATGTCTATTGAGTTTATTTAGGGCTCACTGTTACCAAAAGAAGACAGAGTTGAGAGAGGGGATAGATAATGGCAAACAGCTATTTCATTCTTTAACAACAATATTTCCTATCCTTAAAGTCATACTCTACTATGTCTTTATCTCCTATTTTCAATGGTTTGCTGTTGCATTATAGAAGAGAATCTTGTGAATGAAAGAAGAACATTCAGTTAATTGAAATGATGTTCATTTTAAAATAATTGTCTTCTTCCATACAGAGAAACAACTAACAAATACTCAGCTTAATTACTCAGTATTCCAAAATGTCCTTTGAATAATGATAGCGCTCCAGGGCCTTGAATTTTGGCCATTAAAGTGCCCTTTCTGCCCAGCTACCCAATGAATGCTTTAGGGAGACTCTTACTTTTACTGATTAGCAAACCTCTATAATCTATTTGAGAATACAAGTGACATCTTTCTTTGAGTATCCAGGACCCATGACCTCAGGGAGATATGCTGTGTCACTGGCTTGACTGATAGAAAGGCAATATTCCTCCTTCAGACTCTAATTGGAACTACTCAGTGCAAGTGAAGAATTGAGCAACTACTTATTATTCAGTTTAATGGCCTTTTTGCATTTACAAATCATTTATCAGAATCGTCCCCAAATGAAAAATGATAATAATAGCAAAGATATTTGGCACAATATGTTTGGCTTGTTATCCAAAGGCTTTGAACAGAGGCAACGAAGTACAGA
>NW_011185555.1:0-700 GCF_000146605.3 Meleagris gallopavo | reverse complement strand
GTAGCCACTCTAGCATGACAAACATTGATACACATGGCACTCCACATTTAGATGCAACACTTGCAGTGAAGGCATTTTACCTTTGGTAGTGGCTGGCACAGTACTTACATTGGTCACCACAGCCAGAATGGCTATGCCTTGCATGATGGGCTGCCACGCACCGATGTCTTGTGCCTTCTGCGGAACCATGCGCCTGAACTGGGTTGTCAGCTTCCACGCATCCAGCCTGATTTCCAACATGTTGTTGATAAGAGCCAGAAGAGGAGCCAGGGGGAATGATGCCACAAACAGGGTGACAAAGCCAAACTGTATAACTGGCAAAGGGAGAGGTCACATGCCTTGATGTGTTCTTTTACTGGGGATAAGCATAGACTTTGTATACTCAAGCTGAGAGAATGAGGGGCAAGGAAGAGTAGCAGAGTTCCTAGAGAATCTTATGTGCATGAAAATATATAACACTACTGGAAATACCCTCTAGGTGGAGGGGACGGGACAATGCATCTCACAACGCATCACAAGGAACTGTTATGGTATTTAAACATTCACTTATCTCTCATTTCTTCTCCACGTAGACTTGGAAATCTAATGATATCCGTCACAGTGCTGTGTTGCAAAGCCTGAGCTAACAATGATGTAATGGGTGCCTGGGTGCTGTGACAAGTATGCTGCAATTCTGTTTCAGAACAGATGGTGGCAAACA
>NW_011185554.1:0-675 GCF_000146605.3 Meleagris gallopavo | reverse complement strand
CAAAGGAAACAATTTATGCATTCTTGTCAGCCTACATATGAACTGTAAGTGTCAAATGAGTTATTTTCTCTGCAGTACCCTTTATACCTCAACTGTAAATTATTTTGACAGTTTCTGCATAAGGCATTGCAATAAAAGGCAGTTAAGAAAGTTGCTAATATGAACAAATAAAACTGTTTCTGTGAAAATAAACCTTGCCTAATCCATTGAAGCTAAGTGGTTTCACCCGCAGGAAATATCCTGGTTTCAGATATATTTTCTCTGATTAAAAATATGTCTACTGCTTGTAACTACTACATTTTTACAAAAAGCTCTTTCTTAAACGAAGACAGGAGGAAAAAAAGACTGGGAAATACAATAAATGGCTATTTTTCAATTGCTTTGCACAGTCACATGGTTGTTAATAGGCACAGGCAGCTGCAAGGATTTTGGGGAAGAAACAGCTCTTTTGCTGGATGGAATTAAGCATGTGGCTCCTGCTGGATGAACACAAGGCAGCTGTAATCACTTCTTTCAGACTTTTCTCCAAGTTAAAACAAACACTGGTAGAGAAGACCAACATTTAAGTTCTACAACTTTTCGTTCTCCTACACAATAATCTCTTTTTACCTACCTGCCCATCTATCCCTAACAGTGCAGTAAGGGGAAAAACGGATGAACAGACATCTGTCAACC
>NW_011185553.1:0-631 GCF_000146605.3 Meleagris gallopavo | reverse complement strand
TTCAAGCATCTAAGCTAGGAAGTCAGTCCTTACCAGCAGTGTTGGTGCAGTGTGAATCCTCCCTCTGATTTCTAGAGGCAACATATATTTTTGTTATAGACAGTCTTATTGGCAGCAGAAAGGAAAGAAGGATACAGAGTGTTTTCCTGGGGTAACTGAGCAAACAATCACACTACTTTTCTTCAAAACCTTCTGTAAATATCAATTAATTCTCACAAAGGACAGTCAAGATTAGTGGGGCCTTGGGTCATATTTTGACATTAATTCATTCATATTCCTAGTTCTAGGCAATCTTCAGTAGACTTCTCTTTGCCCACAATGAAAAGCTCAAACAACACAGGGACTTAGAACTGTGGTGGTGGTGGTGTTAGACTTCCCATCTCTTAAAGAAAACAAACAAAAAAACCCACTTTGTCAGCGTACCTTTTATTTTTCCATTTGAGGGCTATGTTGATTTATAGCCCTTCACTACCCCTCCATTTTTTCTTCTTCTTATTTTTTTAAATTTTATCAGGGAGATGCAGCATAGTTCTCAATAAATACCTTGATTGAAATTTTGAGATGAAGGTTACTTGCATACTTTACGGGACTTTTGAATTAACATCAGCTGAATAGCTCAGTGATTGATTCT
>NW_011185552.1:0-1008 GCF_000146605.3 Meleagris gallopavo | reverse complement strand
ATTATTTTTTTTAAATTTTATCAGGGAGATGCAGCATAGTTCTCAATAAATACCTTGATTGAAATTTTGAGATGAAGGTTACTTGCATACTTTACGGGACTTTTGAATAACATCAGCTGAATAGCTCAGTGATTGATTCTGATCACAGTCCACATATTAAAGAGCTTTGCTGCACTCTAGAATTCAGGTGGCCTTTCACAAGAGCTACATGTGTATATTGTTCCCTGAAATTTCCTAGAGCCAAACCTTGGAAGTGTAGTTAGCTTGAATACAAAGAAACAGATTGTGGAAAAAGGCTGTTGGAGTGGACATCAGGCTGCATAAAACCTCAGCATAAATCTGGCCTTAGGAAAGATGGAGGAAAAATAGAAGGTTTTGTCTGAAATTAATTGGAAAAACATCTCAAGCCAAATCACACATCACATATCCATATCCAAAAACCTAATGCCCTGTATCACCAAGCAGATCATCTGTGCCATCTTTGTTAGTACCCTAAAAAACAGACTACCAATGAGGACAGATTCCCATTCCTATAAAACTTCTTTCTGCTATATTTTTCATTTTACTGTAAGTGGTACAACCTCGCTTCGTTAGAAGAAGAAAGCTGGGAAGTGGGGATCACTGATCCTCAGTGGTTTGAGAGAGAGAAGAAACAATAAGGCTTGAGATTTTCCACAAGTCTTAGAGATGTGAACGCATAATTCCCAGTCTTGGGCAAAGGGCCTGTTCTGGGCATTGAAAATGACAGACGTGCAATCAGATAAATATGTGTGGAAATTCTTATTTTCTGGACTCTAAATATATAACACAGCATTATCTTTTAATAGTTAACATAAAACATAATGGTTGCTCATCTATTTTTGGAAAGCAATACATTGCAGGAGGCTCACCCATTAGATTAGATCAAAATATGTTTTAAGCATTAATTTGCACTAGCTGCTACCAGCTGGAGAGCACAGCAGCTGCTCTGGACCATTTTGATGATATCTTTCCATGGCTGCTACAAAA
>NW_011185551.1:0-653 GCF_000146605.3 Meleagris gallopavo | reverse complement strand
AAACCATCTTTTTTCTTTTGGTTTTAGTGAGTTTTTCCTTAGAAGATAATGGCATCTCAAAAACTGCTTCCCTTTTGCAGGCAGTAAAAAAGTAACCTACCATGAAATGAGCTTGAAAGGTAGAATGAGTGGACTCCATTACTTCTCATCTACTGCTTTTAGCATCTTCTGGTTCAGATGCTTTCTGTGTTTGTCCCAAGAACAAGGATTAAAAAGTTGAGAAGTGGCTATGATGAGGCCTTTTTCCCTATGACAGGCTGATTTTCTCATATGTGTTCATGTCCTTACGTGGGTGTTTTGAGGAAGAAGTGCAAAGTATCACCCACCTGTGATAGTCGTGAGTTGTCATTTCTTTCAGTTCAAGTTGCATCTCTTCAATTTATAGTATGCTGTTAATATTTGTGTCATACACACATAAAGGAAAGAAACCTGTTACCTGAAACGTCTGCAAAGATTGCATCCAGGCACTGCTTTGTAAGTGCTGCGTGACTTTTTCTCTGGAGGTGGGTGAAGGGGAGGCAAGGGGTACAGTCAGTACTTGAAATTGTTGTTATGAGGTATTGTTGCCTGTAAGAGACAAAAGGAGATACTTTCTACCAAGTTATTTCTGCGTTTCCGTCATTTTGGTAGGGCTCATTCTCTGACCACAGCTC
>NW_011185550.1:0-892 GCF_000146605.3 Meleagris gallopavo | reverse complement strand
TCTCCTGGGGTTTGCTGTCACAGAAATCCAGGTCAAGAATCCAGGTTCATTTAACACTCAACCTCAAAATTAACTGGAGTAGTTACCTTATAATGTGAGCATATTCCACACTTCTCCTCCGCACTTTCTGCACTGGAACAGATCTGTTGATCAGCATTAGTATTACTGCTGCAAATGGTGCAGAAAAAAATTCAATTTTTGGTTTCAATACTGAACCCAACAAAATCCCAGCCTGAGCACAGCAAATTGTCACTGCAGAATTGTTCACTATGAAGTAGACTTTTTCTAAATAGGCATGAAGTTAAGTACTTAATTTCTGTTGCACATTAATAGACTTCCATCAATGGCTGATGAGCTTCTGAGGCATCAGGAAGCTTGACTGGTTGGGGCAACCAAAATCACAGCTGCGTTTATGGTGTCTGCTCAAGTCGCTTACATTGCGAACATGAGAAGTGATGCATTTCGAAGCATGGAAGGACAGTGCTCCTGCTCCTCTGCTTACTGCACCATTGGCTGAGTCATCACAGCCTCAACAAATATTCTGTAATTAGCGCTGTTCATTTTAACAATGATGAAGAGCTCTGGGGGAGAAACTGTAAATATTTATTAACATTTCAATATTTAAATCTTTTTGCCACATCATATCCTGACAGTTATCCTCCTTGGCAGCGTACACTCCCTTCTAAAAGGAGAGCAAATGCTCCAGAGCCCTTCTTATAAAGCATCATAAATCATAACCAACCGAAGACTAAGATCTTGTCATCAGCTTCATGGTAGACACAGCCAACGTTAAGGAGATGACACAACATGGGCATTGCTCGTGGTGACTCCCGGAGCTGAGGTTACTCAGTTCTGTCTATTATGCCTATTTCACTTCCTTATATGGCTGCTG
>NW_011185549.1:0-326 GCF_000146605.3 Meleagris gallopavo | reverse complement strand
TCCCGCCATGCCTGCTGAGCAGCATGAAGGTTGTCCTCTCCATGGGCTGCAGACAGGATTTTCACAAAGGCCTCCCCAGGGACAGCAGAGCAGCTCCTGCAGCACTCCTGTGCAAGGATGGCAGAAGGGGGCCAGCAAGCACTTGCTCTGGACATGGCTCCCTCTTTATCTCTCCCTCCGTAAGAGATGGGGGGGCTCAAGGAACCCCACCCACACCTCCCTGCCTGTTAACACCTGAATTAGACTTTTTCCCAGCTGGTGAACGTCTGTCATTTCTCATGTTAGGAGACCAAGCAAAGAAAAACCAGTATTGATATTTGTTCTAT
>NW_011185548.1:0-488 GCF_000146605.3 Meleagris gallopavo | reverse complement strand
TTTGTAATCAATGAGATGCTTTTGGTTCAAACTAAGACTAAGTTGTTTGTTCTTTTTTGTTTTTGTTTTTTCCCTTCCCCAACTGAAACAGCAATATTGATCTTCTTGGTCAGTTACATAAAGACCATCTGCATTAATCTGATTTAATGGGGATTTAGCTGGCACTGGAGTGAACCTGTTACTGTTCTAATCTCATTTCAGCAACACACCACTGTTTTTTAATACTGTTTTTTTTCCCCACTTCCCCTCTGCTGTCCCACTCCATTTGGATCAGACTCCTCCCAGCCAGTCCTCCACCTGGTTTGGCAGTTCTTTCACATTTCCTCTGTGCTGGGCTCCTCCACCACCCAGCGCATCCCAAAAAGTGCTGCAGGAGCACACACTGGGATCTCCTGCTGCATCACAGAGCAGTCTGTGTGCACACTGCCTGCTCCCATGTTGCCCAGTTCTCAGTGCAATGGGTTTTCTCACCTCCAGATGGTGAAAAC
>NW_011185547.1:0-332 GCF_000146605.3 Meleagris gallopavo | reverse complement strand
TTCAAGAACAACAGAAGTTTAAAATAACCAAATAACACTGATAAAAATTCAAGAGCAGGTACCACAGGAATAATAATAAAAAAAAAAGATAAATACATAAAGAACACTCAATCTGCAAATGGGAGGAGAGCTTGGTAGGTACTAACAGGTACGAATTGACAGGTTCCTACTCCTGTGAAGTAATACACTGTTCCACTATACAGAAACAGACTAGTAAAATTGATCTTCCACTTTCATTATTAAACATTTTCTAATAAATATTTGTTGTTTCTTTCTGACTTTTATCAAATATAGGTTATGTCTTAACTCATCATTACCTGCAGTAAAATAAA
>NW_011185546.1:0-839 GCF_000146605.3 Meleagris gallopavo | reverse complement strand
AATCCAAGTTCTTATGCTGCCATAGGGATCCTGCTTTCACTGCAGCAATTGTTACCCTGAGCAAGTGAGAAGGGAGCAGGCTCCAGAGCCAAGCCTGCAGTTTCCACTGTTGCTCTCAGCACGGGCTCGCATTCCTCCAGCACAGCTGCATTGTGTTGCAGGCCTTCTCATTGCTGGAGGACAGTGCCACTGGCAGGCCTGAGTGCTTCATCAGGAAAACATCTCGTAGGGCCAGTTCTGATACCAAAGTCACGATTTCTCTATCTGCACAAGGCTGCATGGGGAAAGCTGGAGGTGCATCGGGGCAGGAGCTGACTCCCTGCCACCAGCTGTGCTGTTGGAATAATGCTGCGAGACACAGCATAGCCTTGTCTCGAGGCAGACAACCCTGGACTGCAATCTATATTAGCTTTAAGTGGATTAGTTACAGCCTATCAAACTCTTGTGTGTGTGTTATTATTCAGAATTAGAGTGACCTAATTTCAGCACAACTTCATTCCACCTGTAACAGGGTTAAACTAAATCTGAGAACAAATGCTTTATTACAGCTGGTAAATCTGCTTTGCACCTCTAGTTAATTTGGATTAACATCTTGGAGGGACAACCCATGCTTGAGCCCTTGTTGGTGGCCAATTCAGGTTAAAGTATATGTTGCTATCACTGATGGGAGGAAAATGTGCCAGAGTGCTCCCTGCTACGAGTTGGAGAAGCAGGAGAGGGTCATACAGTAAGGACTACTCCTGCTGAAAGTCAACACTAAAGCCCTTTTTCTTGGAGCTCTCTCACCAGCTGCCTCATTAGGTGGGTATCATAGCATTTCAGTGCCAGCAGCAGAGGAG
>NW_011185545.1:0-323 GCF_000146605.3 Meleagris gallopavo | reverse complement strand
TGTATTTGCTGGTGACAGGTACCAGATGGAAAACATTATTCACAGTATTCACTCATGTGTGTGTGTGTGTGTGTGTGTGTGTGTGTGTGTACAGATATGGCCATATCAGTGAGAGAGGTGAGATTCTATATAACAAATAGTGCCCATTTTTGTAAGGCCAGTGATGTGCATGAGTTTGAATTGTGGCGTTCAGCATGCTCCATTAGTATCACCTGGACAAGAATCATCAAATGTGTTGAGATGTAGCTATGCATGTTTCTAATTTAAGCCCAAAACCTCAGAGCCAATGGTTGCTTTCTAAACCCCATAGCCGGCACGGGACA
>NW_011185544.1:0-566 GCF_000146605.3 Meleagris gallopavo | reverse complement strand
CTGTGGAAAACAATGACAATTTCAACTGGTGCTGTCCTTTGGAAGACGAGAGGTTGAAAGAAAGTTTAGGAGATTGTTCGCATAACAGCAGACTGAGAAACGTTCAGTTCAGGATTCTCAGCAGTGTGCTCATATTTCACATCTCCTTTCAGATTCCTACCCCCAACACTTTCCTCATCCCTATGAACACGAAATGAAAAATCCCTGCCTTGTCTCTCCTCTTGCAAAGTGCCCTTGGAAACACCCTGGGGTGCAGTGTAGCTGTGATCCCCCTGCACCAGGCAGCAGCTGTGGCAGCAGAAGGCCCCTGCCCTGCCCTGCCCTGCCCTGCCCTGCCCTGCCCTGCCCTGTCCTGCCGTGCCGGGGGGCTCCTTCCCCCACACGTCTCCCGCAGCGCCCTGGGCAGCTCCCGGGCAGCTGAGTGCTGAGCCTGGCAGGCGCAGAGTCCCTGCCCCGGCACACAGCCCCTGGGCCACAGCAGGGACCTGCTCTGCACGACAGCCCTGGGCACCCGGCTGCAGCCCGGCTGCACAGCCTGCAGCCGTCCTGGCACACGCAGCCCTCAG
>NW_011185543.1:0-443 GCF_000146605.3 Meleagris gallopavo | reverse complement strand
GGTTAGCATCTAACATGGCGTCCTCAAAACCAAATGCTACCAGTGAGGAAATGGTGCCTCCACCACTGGGCCCTTCTCACATCCCACATCCTGGGATGAGACACACTGCCCACATGGGACTTGGGCCTCACGGCATCCTTGCACCCCATGCAGAGTCTGGTAGCTGCTGTCCCCTGCTCTTTCATTTGACATCACACAAACCTCCATCCCACTGCCCCAGGAAGGGCCCTGAGCCAGCAGGAGGGACACGATCTCCCTGCCAAGGCTCTGGGCATCAGGCCTTGGCCTTCCTGCTTCACAAGACAAAGGAGGCTTTTCTCCGCATCACAGCCACCATCCCAGGGCCTTGGTCTGCCTGTAATCATGGCTTCCAATTATCTGCTCTAACAAGTCCCTGGGGAAGCTTGCTTGTGAACGGCCCTCAGTGGGGCCCATTAATACTC
>NW_011185542.1:0-475 GCF_000146605.3 Meleagris gallopavo | reverse complement strand
GTGAGGAAATGGTGCCTCCACCACTGGGCCCTTCTCACATCCCACATCCTGGGATGAGACACACTGCCCACATGGGACTTGGGCCTCACGGCATCCTTGCACCCCATGCAGAGTCTGGTAGCTGCTGTCCCCTGCTCTTTCATTTGACATCACACAAACCTCCATCCCACTGCCCCAGGAAGGGCCCTGAGCCAGCAGGAGGGACACGATCTCCCTGCCAAGGCTCTGGGCATCAGGCCTTGGCCTTCCTGCTTCACAAGACAAAGGAGGCTTTTCTCCGCATCACAGCCACCATCCCAGGGCCTTGGTCTGCCTGTAATCATGGCTTCCAATTATCTGCTCTAACAAGTCCCTGGGGAAGCTTGCTTGTGAACGGCCCTCAGTGGGGCCCATTAATACTCCAAGAAACTTCACTGTTCCTTCTGACTTGGTCTTCTGGAGCACTTCATGCAATCTTCTCTGTGCTCTGGAGGTT
>NW_011185541.1:0-999 GCF_000146605.3 Meleagris gallopavo | reverse complement strand
GTGTGTGTGGGGGGGTTAGAAATGACATCCTCTGCTGCTTGTATTGGCCGGGCTCCTGGGACACAGGGAGCTCCTACAAGTGGGCAGTGCTGCAGAGAGACAGCTGTGACTAAGAGCAGCTCCCGTGTGCTGTGCATCAGTACCAGGGGCACGTTCTGCAGGTGACATGAAGATGGAAGAGAAAGGAGAGAGGGAGTACAGGATGTGTGGGGTGTGAGCAGGCTGCGACCTCACTGCAGGAGCTTTGCTTTCAGCCACTGACATGGTAAGTCTCTCACTCTAGGTAATGCAAACACTTTCCCAAGAGGGGTCACCAAATCTGGCACAACCCAGTGCAGATCAGGCTGCATACACCCTGTGTTTCTTTATCATGGAATAAGAGCTGTTCCAGCTGCGGGCTTCCCTGCTGCAGCATCAGAGCACAGCCCTGAGGGCACATCAAGAGAGAACCCTAAAGTGCATTTTTCCTCTCTGCTTTCCTTTAACATATATTTTCTTTCAATTACCCCTTTGTAGTTCTCTTAGGTTCCCTTTGTCACTTGAAAAAACAAACACAGACTTAGATAGTGCCCTGCAGATGGGGTGGGTTCAGGACAGCAAATCGGAATGCAGAGAGTTTGGGCTGGTGTCTGTATGCTCAGTCAGGGAAATGACAGGAAAACAGCTCCCCAGGATGAAAATCTGCAGGCCACAGGGATATGATCAGGGAACTATTCCCTTCAGTGCAGAGACCTTCCTCTGAGCAAGCTCCTACCTAGAAACACCTCTGCCTACATGACCGTGGGGTTTGATGCATGAACCACCTCCTCTGCAGGCAGAGCTCCAGCAGAGCAGAGCAGCATCTCCCCAGGCACGTGTCCATCACCCTCTGCAGTGCACAGCGACTGCCTGGGGCTGTGGGCAGTCTGTGAGGCTGGGAAGGAGCTGGCTTTCCCTTAATGAGATGCCATCATGAGGACACATCTCCCTGAGGTGTCCTTCAGAGCTGTGAGCTGACCT
>NW_011185540.1:0-824 GCF_000146605.3 Meleagris gallopavo | reverse complement strand
CAGACTTGACTAGTACTTTATTTAATTTTTATCACTTCCAACACAGAATTTTCTCACAGTTTGTTAGGATTTCTTACCCTTCTTGTTCTCTATTTACCGAAACAAAATAAATTTCTTATATTCGTTTTTCTTTCTTTGCAATTTTGTTGTCCTGCTGTTTTCCTGTTATGTAAGACTAGCAGAGTTTCCTAAATTACATCTATATGCAGGTTAATTATTTCTGTTCTTGCTGTCAGACCCAGTGAATTGCATCAATGTAGCTCAAGGAATGCCTCACTTCTGAGTGATTTGGTAATTTGCTGAACTCCCGACAATTTCAATAATAGCTATGTAGATAACTTTTTTTTTTTTTCCCCCTTCGTAACCTAGAAAAAATTTTAGTCTAAGTTATAAAAACGACACTTGTCCACCAGGTGCCAATTGTAGGCACTTCAGTACAAAGAACCAATCTTACCTGCAGACATCATAAAAATGAACATCTTAGGGGAAAACTTTTCACTTTAAGAGTGGTGAGGAGCTGACAAAGGGACACAGAGAAGTTGTGGATGCCCCATTCCTGGAGGTGTTGAAACCCAGGCTGGATGGGGCCTTGGGCAGCCTGATGTAGTGCCTGACATTGTTGTTGGCAGTCCTTTTCTCTGCAGTGGAGTTGGAACTAGATGATCTTTGAGGTCCCTTCCATTACAAGTTGTTCTATACTTCTATGATTCTGTAACCTCTGGTACCACATCACTGTTCTTCAAGTCCACTCCTCATGTCCACTCCTTTACCTCATGTCCACTCTCCAACATCCAAGCTGCAGTTTTCCTCACTTTTTCACTTTC
>NW_011185539.1:0-514 GCF_000146605.3 Meleagris gallopavo | reverse complement strand
ACTTTTCACTTTAAGAGTGGTGAGGAGCTGACAAAGGGACACAGAGGAAGTTGTGGATGCCCCATTCCTGGAGGTGTTGAAACCCAGGCTGGATGGGGCCTTGGGCAGCCTGATGTAGTGCCTGACATTGTTGTTGGCAGTCCTTTTCTCTGCAGTGGAGTTGGAACTAGATGATCTTTGAGGTCCCTTCCATTACAAGTTGTTCTATACTTCTATGATTCTGTAACCTCTGGTACCACATCACTGTTCTTCAAGTCCACTCCTCATGTCCACTCCTTTACCTCATGTCCACTCTCCAACATCCAAGCTGCAGTTTTCCTCACTTTTTCACTTTCCGACTATTTCCAACCACCGTGGAACTGCAGAGCCATAGAATCACATAATGGTTTGGATTGGAAAGGACCTTAAAGATCACTTAGTCCCAATCCTCCTCTCATGGGCAGGGACACCAAGCCCAACTCTCTCAGCCTCTCTTTGCACAGATGAGACATGTTCCAGCCCTCTGGTCATCCTT
>NW_011185538.1:0-934 GCF_000146605.3 Meleagris gallopavo | reverse complement strand
ACTTTTCACTTTAAGAGTGGTGAGGAGCTGACAAAGGGACACAGAGAAGTTGTGGATGCCCCATTCCTGGAGGTGTTGAAACCCAGGCTGGATGGGGCCTTGGGCAGCCTGATGTAGTGCCTGATATTGTTGTTGGCAGTCCTTTTCTCTGCAGTGGAGTTGGAACTAGATGATCTTTGAGGTCCCTTCCATTACAAGTTGTTCTATACTTCTATGATTCTGTAACCTCTGGTACCACATCACTGTTCTTCAAGTCCACTCCTCATGTCCACTCCTTTACCTCATGTCCACTCTCCAACATCCAAGCTGCAGTTTTCCTCACTTTTTCACTTTCCGACTATTTCCAACCACCGTGGAACTGTAGAGCCATAGAATCACATAATAGTTTGGATTGGAAAGGACCTTAAAGATCACTTAGTCCCAATCCTCCTCTCATGGGCAGGGACACCAAGCCCAACTCTCTCAGCCTCTCTTTGCACAGATGAGACATGTTCCAGCCCTCTGGTCATCCTTGTTTCCCTCCTCTGGAATTTGTCCTGCTGTTTGTGGCCCTCGATCAGAATGCAGTACTGCGAGTGGAGTCTCCCAAGAGTGGAATAGAGGGGAGAATCGTCCCCCTTCATCTACTTGCTACACTTCATTGGGTGCAGCCCAGGATACGGTTGGCTTTCTGGGCTATAAGTGCACATTGCCAGTTGAGTTGTTCATCAACTAAAACCCAAAGAGTTTCTCCTCAGGACTGCTCTAAGTGCATTCTCCTCTCTGCTTGCATTTGTGCTTGGGACTGCCCTGACCCGTGTGAATATCCTTGCACGTGGCCTTGTTGATCTTCATCAGTTTTGTACAGACCCACCTCTGTAGCCTGTCAACGTCCCTCTGGATGGCATCCCTACTCTTTATTGGGTTGACCTCATCACAGAAATTGGTGTCACCC
>NW_011185537.1:0-3473 GCF_000146605.3 Meleagris gallopavo | reverse complement strand
CAGCTTTATTTTTATTATCACTTTCTCCATTTTCCTATTGTTGAAAGTTAGGATTAGTATCCCTGTAGTTGAGACCTTCAGATCAGATACACACCGGGAGCTCCAGGGTGCCTCTCTATTGTACATGACTACTGCTCCAGGTTTTATCTGGAAGGAATTTTTTAGTTCTGTAAGCACCAAAAGTAGGAACACACTGTCCACATCTAGCAATCACAACTAAAAATTTCTGAAATGGGCAAGTATGACAGCAGTGTTCTTACGGCACTTCTCCCAGCTTCACCAACCGTTAACTTTTCTGCTTAACTTCCTTATGTCCAGCACTCTGGGCAAGGGGACGAACTGAACACTCATTTACTTTGGGGTATCTTATGACACTGTCTCAGTGAAGATATCTGTGAAGAATTTGGATTGTTATGCAGCAGCCAGGAATGTTAAACTGGAAACCAGAAGTTAGGCTGAGAGAATCTCTTAGAATCATTAACGTTGGAAAAGACGTCTAAGATGATCAAGTCCAACTATCAGAGAGAAACACAAACTTTTACTGAATAAGCCTTCTTGCTGTACATGCCATGGCCAGAGTGACCTGATGGGGCCCATGGGAAGATGTGGCCAAGACCCTGGTGATAGGTGTGAAACACCAGTGCCAAGCACACGAGATGTGGGGAACGGAGTGGGAAGTGGCACTGGGAAAGACCCAGAAACTTGTGCTGGGGGCTGGGGCAAGTGCTGCAGCGGAGGACTGCTCACTGTGATGACCCAGCAATGGACTGTGGCGTCAATGTGGTGTTGGCAGTTATGTCCACAAGTGTAGGTCAAGTGGAAGTGACGCCCAGCAGCTTGGCCAAGTGATGACCTGAGACATCTCCAGGCAACTGATTGTGACCTCACAGCCCCCACTGCCTTACTGTGGGTGCAGCGGCCCTGCCCAGCAGTTCGTGCCTGGACTCCGACCGAGCGTGAGTGCGAGGACTGGAGTGTGAGAAGCGCGAGCTTTGGTGCTGAAACGTGCTCTGGGTGCTGCTAGCGCAGCTCTCAGTTGCTGTCTCAGAGCCATTTGTTCTTTATCCCGACCCTGCTGGGAGCAGACAGACGGGACATCCCAGAGAGGCGCGTGCAGCGGCATAGGTAGGCGGCACAGGGACTGATGGCTGGGGGGGCCATCTTGAGGGACCCTTCCCAGGCTGGTGTGTGACTCATGTTGCTTATCCTCTTCCAGAGTGACACCTGCTGCTGTAGCGTTACTGCTGGGGAGTGCGTTGCCATCTCCCACTCCCTCTAGCCTGCTGCAACTGTTGGAACCATGGAGGCAGAATTAGACACCCGCTGCCCCATATGCCTGGAGAACTGGGACAGCGTGGCGTACACCATGCCGTGCTGCCACCAGTTCTGCTTTCCCTGCATCGAGCAGTGGACTAGGATCAGGCTACAGTGCCCACTTTGCAAACGAGGTGTGCAGTCCATCATCCACACCGTGCAAGCAGACGATGACTTTAAGGAGCTGGTGTTTAGACCAGATGCAGGGGCATCCACTGCCACATGGGACCCCACAGTCAACCAGGAAGTCTGGCCAAGGCCTGAAGTGCCCAGGCGTCTTCTGGGCGGCCTCTCCCCTGACACCTGGGCTACCGTCTTCAGGGACCACCCGGCCCTGCTGCAGCCCCTGTGGTCCTGGCTGCGACGAAAACTGCACCGCATCCTGGGCAACGACGAGATACATGCAAATATATTGGCACAGAGTGTCATCTGGGCCCTGCTCCACATCGGCTTGGAGGAGGAGGTCCTAGTAGAAACTCTGGATTCCGACCTGGAGGGCCGCACGGTGACCTTCGTACAGCAGTTCATCGCTTTCACCGTGCGGAGGTGTGGCAGAGAGGCCCACCGCCGGCTGGGCCTCAACGTCCCTCCTGCTGCTGGGGCAGAGGAGGCCAACTCTGCATCACAGCCCAGAGCTGCCCCAGGAGAGGAAGCTGCTGTCCCCGGCCCAGCACCCTCCAGCAACCCTGCAAGCCCCATCAGGGGCGAAATGCCGGGCGGGACAGCAGAAGAGCTCAGTCGGAGTCCCAGCCGCTCACATTCCAACCGTGTGACTGGCAGTGCAGAGCAGGCCGTGGCTCACGAGGTGCCAGAAGAGCCGGTGGCAGGGCCTTCTGGCACCAGCCCACCTGAGGGGAACCGGCGAGCCCCAAAGAGGAAGGCCAACTCCCAGGCCTCAGAATCTCCAAAGAAGAGGCCACCCAGACGGCAGGAATAGAACAGTGGCAGAGCTGCTGAGACTGGGGACGGCATCTCTTTGTGTTCAGAAATGCTGAAAACATGCAGATCTTCTTATTGCTGACTCAGCCTTTGTTATTTTTATATTATTATTACAAATAATAATTAAAAAAAACAAATAAAAAATGGTTTGGAAAGGATCTTTATGGTATCTAGTTCCAACCCCCTGCTGTAGGCAGGGACACCTCCCTCCCAGACCAGGTTGCTCACAGCCCCATCCAGCCAGAAGATTCAGAGGTCCATCAGCTATACATGTGCATGCACACTCAGAAATAAAACACGTGCGGAGGACATAACTGAGTGAACTCTTAAACTAACGAATGCAAGACAGTTTCCAAAATGATTACAGTACTCTGAATTGTCCATGAAGAAGCTACTCACATCTGTGTGCCGGCAGGAAGCTGCACTCCCACCGCATGGGCCTTTGTAGGCAAGAGCTCCATTTGTGCAGGAGGAGAGACAAAGCATGGCGATTTCCTTCTAGTTCTGCTTTGCTTTTTAGCATTATTCCATTTCTAAGCAGGCAAATTTGAAACATTCTTTACATCATAATCGATTTTAAAATCCGAACAGACTTGATTTTCCAGTTAGCTGTAATTACTGCAAAAGGTTTTCTGCCTCAGAAAACCACCCTGTGGTGGAGGTCTGTAGCTCTTCACAGGCACAATAAGAAGCTCTCAAGCTCCAAAATCAGTGAAACAGATGCAAACATCAGTATTATAAAATGTCTTATTAGAATGGAGAAGAACTGTTTCTGTCCTTTAAAACTCAAGGACAGCCACCCACTCTCCTTCCATTGTGCATTGCAGTTATGTTGTTCTAGTCTGCAGGGGACTTCTGTCAGATGCTTGCAGTATCTGTGTATTCAAGAGGCTGAGTAAGGCGCCTAGGTTAACGGCAGCTGAGTTCCCTGCTCATTTGCTTCTCCATATAGTTCTCAAAATCCCTATTTCTTTTTTCTTGATCCATCACATGTAAGACCAAAACCAAATAAAAGCATCCAGTCTAATTCTGTAAGGTCCCCAAAGTACTGGGAACCAACACCACTGGGATGAAATCTGTCCAGAAAGCAATTCATTACATATTGATGGAAGGGAAACCCGCGTGCTCCTCATTTCCTTTGGCCGGATACTGGCACCTCAAACCAGCAGCGACAAGGACATAACAGGTGGAGATTCTCCTATGTTTTGCCTCTCAGAGCT
>NW_011185536.1:0-1409 GCF_000146605.3 Meleagris gallopavo | reverse complement strand
GAGGTCCATCAGCTATACATGTGCATGCACACTCAGAAATAAAACACGTGCGGAGGACATAACTGAGTGAACTCTTAAACTAACGAATGCAAGACAGTTTCCAAAATGATTACAGTACTCTGAATTGTCCATGAAGAAGCTACTCACATCTGTGTGCCGGCAGGAAGCTGCACTCCCACCGCATGGGCCTTTGTAGGCAAGAGCTCCATTTGTGCAGGAGGAGAGACAAAGCATGGCGATTTCCTTCTAGTTCTGCTTTGCTTTTTAGCATTATTCCATTTCTAAGCAGGCAAATTTGAAACATTCTTTACATCATAATCGATTTTAAAATCCGAACAGACTTGATTTTCCAGTTAGCTGTAATTACTGCAAAAGGTTTTCTGCCTCAGAAAACCACCCTGTGGTGGAGGTCTGTAGCTCTTCACAGGCACAATAAGAAGCTCTCAAGCTCCAAAATCAGTGAAACAGATGCAAACATCAGTATTATAAAATGTCTTATTAGAATGGAGAAGAACTGTTTCTGTCCTTTAAAACTCAAGGACAGCCACCCACTCTCCTTCCATTGTGCATTGCAGTTATGTTGTTCTAGTCTGCAGGGGACTTCTGTCAGATGCTTGCAGTATCTGTGTATTCAAGAGGCTGAGTAAGGCGCCTAGGTTAACGGCAGCTGAGTTCCCTGCTCATTTGCTTCTCCATATAGTTCTCAAAATCCCTATTTCTTTTTTCTTGATCCATCACATGTAAGACCAAAACCAAATAAAAGCATCCAGTCTAATTCTGTAAGGTCCCCAAAGTACTGGGAACCAACACCACTGGGATGAAATCTGTCCAGAAAGCAATTCATTACATATTGATGGAAGGGAAACCCGCCTGCTCCTCGTTTCCTTTGGCCGGATACTGGCACCTCAAACCAGCAGCGACAAGGACATAACAGGTGGAGATTCTCCTATGTTTTGCCTCTCAGAGCTCTTCCAAATATTCCATGTTGATTCTCCCTTGTGCACAAGCAGTTATATAGTTGACTTGCCTAATGTCTATATGCTCAGACAATTATTACCCACAGCTTTATTTTTATTATCACTTTCTCCATTTTCCTATTGTTGAAAGTTAGGATTAGTATCCCTGTAGTTGAGACCTTCAGATCAGATACACACCGGGAGCTCCAGGGTGCCTCTCTATTGTACATGACTACTGCTCCAGGTTTTATCTGGAAGGAATTTTTTAGTTCTGTAAGCACCAAAAGTAGGAACACACTGTCCACATCTAGCAATCACAACTAAAAATTTCTGAAATGGGCAAGTATGACAGCAGTGTTCTTACGGCACTTCTCCCAGCTTCACCAACCGTTAACTTTTCTGCTTAACTTCCTTATGTCCAGCACTCTGGGCAAGGGGACGAACTGAACACTC
>NW_011185535.1:0-671 GCF_000146605.3 Meleagris gallopavo | reverse complement strand
CTACACTGGGTTCCAGCTGGCGGACGGAGACTCAGATTGCACTGGTCGGGTGGAGGTAGAGGCACATGGGGTGTGGAGGCCCCTGTGTGCCACTGCCTGGGACCTGCCTGACGCCCATGTCCTCTGCCACCACCTGGGCTGTGGCTCTGCCATATCCCTGCCCCCCCCAGGCCATTTTGGGACAGGGATGGGGACACTGCGACGTGATGCTCTCAGGTGCAGTGGGAATGAGCGGCACCCAGGTGAGTGCCCTGTGGAGGTGCTGGGGCAGCCCGCCTGCCCAACTGGGCACACCGCTGCCGTCAACTGCTCAGGTGAGTGTGGGGACCAAGGGAATCTACAGCAGGTGGGGAGCAATGCCTGTTCCCACTGCACAGCCAGGCTGTTGCAGGTGTCACCAAGCCCCTGAGGCTCCACGGTGGGGAAAGCCATTGCGACGGACGGCTGGAGGTGGCCGTGCGCCCCGGTGTCTGGGCCCGTGTGTCTGTGGGGCTGTGGGACAACGGCACTGCCACCGTGGCGTGCCGGCAGCTGGGCTGCGGTGTGCCTGAGAAAATCTATGCTGCGCCGGACAATGGCTTGGGCCCAATGGAGCTGCAAGAGCTGCGCTGTGTTGGCACCGAGGAGCTCCTGGCACAGTGTAACACCTCGGGAATGGCCAGCGAGCCCAG
>NW_011185534.1:0-655 GCF_000146605.3 Meleagris gallopavo | reverse complement strand
GTATTATTCATTACCCTCTCTGTTTCCATGCTGTGCTGCAGGATATGGCGGGGCTGCATGTCTGTAGATCAGCAGCATCACCCTGTAGGTAGAGGGTAAGGCAGAAACTCTCCTCTAATCTTCTCTGTAATCCAGAGAATGAGGTTTTATATTTTGGTTCTGGGCTGTGGGAAGATCTTTGTCACAGAATTTGTATGGTTGTACAGGCTGATACTGTCTCCCACGACATCCTTATAACAAAGCTGAGGAAGTGTGGGATAGATGAGTGGACAGTGAGGTGGGTTGAGAACTGGCTGACTGGCAGAGCGCAGAGGGTCGTCGTTGGTGGTGCAGAGTCTGGCTGGAGACCTGTGACCAGTGGTGTCCCCCAGGGGTCTGTGCTGGGTCCGGTCTTGTTCAACATCTTCATCAATGACCTTGATGAGGGGATAGTGGCCATCCTCAGCAAGTTTGCTGATGATACGAAGTTGGGAGGTTGGCTGACACGCCTGAAGGCTGTGCTGCCATTCAGCGAGACCTGGATAGGGCTGGAGAGCTGGGCAGTAAGAACCGGATGAGGTTCAACACAAGCAAGTGTAGGGTCTTACACCTAGGGAGGAGTAATTGCATGCACCAATACAGGCTGGGGATGAGCTGCTGGAGAGGAGCTCTGCAG
>NW_011185533.1:0-554 GCF_000146605.3 Meleagris gallopavo | reverse complement strand
ATAGACGAGTGGACAGTGAGGTGGGTTGAGAACTGGCTGACTGGCAGAGCGCAGAGGGTCGTCATTGGTGGTGCAGAGTCTGGCTGGAGACCTGTAACCAGTGGTGTCCCCCAGGGGTCTGTACTGGGTCCGGTCTTGTTCAACATCTTCATCAATGACCTTGATGAGGGGATAGTGGCCACCCTCAGCAAGTTTGCTGATGATACGAAGTTGGGAGGTTTGGCTGACACGCCTGAAGGCTGTGCTGCCGTTCAGCGAGACCTGGACAGGCTGGAGAGCTGGGCAGTAAGAAACCAGATGAGGTTCAACAAAAGCAAGTGTAGGGTCTTACACCTAGGGAGGAATAATTGCATGCACCAATACAGGCTGGGGGATGAGCTGCTGGAGAGGAGCTCTGCAGAGAGGGACCTGGGCGTCCTGGTGGACGACAGGTTGGCCATGAGCCAGCAGTGTGCCCTCGTGGCCAAAAAGGCCAATGGCATTCTGGGGTGCATTAAGAAGAGCGTGTCCAGCAGGTCGAGGGAGGTGATCCTCCCCCTCTACTCTGCCCTGGT
>NW_011185532.1:0-672 GCF_000146605.3 Meleagris gallopavo | reverse complement strand
CAATCATGGCTGTTTGTGTTGCTAAAACTTCTCACCAGAGCTGAAGCACTTTGCTATTTTTATTCACTTCTTACCCCAAATATACTCTTTGGGGCTGCAGTCAGTTTTGAAAGACCCAAACCAGGGCAAAGCTGGCAGCTGAGCTCACTTACCACAGGCAGTCTTTGCCCATGCAACATGAAGCACACGTGAACTAAGTTCAGAAGCTGCTTGCTGATGTTGCTTACTCATCTGTACAGCCTCACATTGTGTTCATGCAGGCACAGGATGTATCATCTATTTCTCCTTTACCTTCTCTTTCTTCTGTCTCCCTATTTTTTGTTTACTCCATCCTCTAACATCCTTTTCTCTGCTACTCTGCTCCTCTCTGAGGCAGAGAGCTCTGCAGCTTTCTGGGACCCTTTTCCCAACCACCCCACACCAGGAGCAGGCCCACTGTGGTATCACCCATCCCTGGTATCTTGATACAGCCAGGGAAGCAGAGCAGGGAAATCATGTGGCCTCACTCCTCCAAGCTGCACCCTTGATATCACACTGATCTAAACAGAAAAGCCACAAAGAGAAAAAACCCTTTTATATCTTTAAGATGATCACTACCAAAGGCCTCTGGTGGGTTACAAACTGGCACCTCTGCCCCACAACAAATCCAGCTACCACCATCAGGTGCAAGAT
>NW_011185531.1:0-973 GCF_000146605.3 Meleagris gallopavo | reverse complement strand
CCAAAGTAAACACTGCGTATAACTTAAGAAATGGTCCTCAGCACACGATCAAGCCCCTCCTTTTCTTTCCCTCCCCTCTCTCAAATATGTATATGTCCAGTTCTTATACATCAATTTACTGTGCTAACTTTTGTCACCCTGTAGTTCGAGGATAACTCTCAATCAGACATGGAAAATGCAGGTGACAAGCTACCCTTCTCCGTAGCAACTCTCTGAAGTAATTTTCTGACAGAGAGAAAGGTAAGTTCTACTTCAGAGGACTTCCATGGGGCTGTCTTGTTCACTTTATCAGGATCCATCCACCATTTCTGTTCTACTTTCTGGCTGCATGCTGCATACTTTGATTCCAGAATTATAACGCTGGCCAACGTTTTTAAGAACGACTTTCCAAAAAGGAATGAAATTCAACTACAGGAGCAGACAGCAATAGCAAAACTAGCACATCAAAAAGATTAACTCAGTTAACAGAACCCAAGAGTTCTCAAGACACTAAGCTGCAAAGCCAGTATGAAGATACACAGTGTCAGCAAAAAAAAAAACAACAACAAACAAACATCTTCCCAGCACTGTTGCTTGAGATCACCGATACTGGAAATGAGCATTTTTTATTTTTTATTTTTATTTTTTAATAACAGGAAGCCTTGAACAACCTCTAAAGCTGTTAATTCACAAGCAGTTGTAGCTTACATCCACTCCTTTCTGTGTTCTCATTTTTGACTTTTCTCACATTATTGGAAGACCACATTTACATATGGTCCTTAGAAATGAACCCATGTTGTACAAAAGGCTATTCTAATCTCAGTGCTGCACAGATCTTGTTCTGATGCAATGCTAAGTCTGAATTTCACCTATTTCACCCAAAGAATACTCACACGGACTAGGAACCTTGCAGACCAAGTACCCAGGTACTAAGTATGTAGTATGTATTTTGTCAGATTTATTGTGTGTACTTCATTAAAGTAGAGACAGGTAG
>NW_011185530.1:0-656 GCF_000146605.3 Meleagris gallopavo | reverse complement strand
TTTTTTTTTTTAATATATTGCTTCTTTTTTTTCTCCATTCTCTTTCCACACAATGAGAAATACTACTACTTGGGAAATGGTACGTGGTACTACTTATGGTACAGTGGTACTACTTACTTAAGAAATGGTACATAAGATATAGTGAATGCAAAATATGTACTTTTTGGAGAATGCAGTCTCTCCACATATTACTTGACAGAATGTACAGATCAAGAAATATACTTATGAAAGAAATGTTTTGTTTTTTCCTTTTATTTTAAAATGGTAGACAGTAAGAATAGTTCTTCACACACAAAATTTCACAAAAAATAGTTATATTCCTTAGTTGAGGAACCAAATGAAATCCTCTAAATACCATATTGAAATTTCTTTAATTTTTTCACTCATCCAACAACTTCCATTTGTTTGTATGTCTAAATTACTTTTCAGCTGTTTGTAATCACTTGGAAGACAGGAAATGCATTCCCAAATATTCCAAGCCTCAAATATGTGTATACAAGACACAACAAGTCACCTAGGAACAGCAGACACCTTTTCAACACAGCACCATGCCCACATTGTTGTATTCATACAACTTTTCCTATGGATTCAGAAACACGGGGTAAACTGCTACAGAAATACAACTTAAAAAAGAAAAAATAGAAAGAAAAAAAAAA
>NW_011185529.1:0-374 GCF_000146605.3 Meleagris gallopavo | reverse complement strand
TTTCTGGCTGTTTCCCCTTGTCCTGTCTTCACACACTGCTGAAAAGAGTCTGACCTCGCCACTCTGCCCCCCACACCTTCAATATTTATAAACCTGGATCAGGTCCCCTCTCAGTCGTCTTTTCTCAAGGCTAAACAGACCCAGTTCACTTAGCCTTTCTTCATAGGGGAGATGCTCCAGGCCCTTCACCATCTTTGTGGCCCTCCGCTGGACTCTTTCCAAGAGATCCCTGTCTTTTTTGTACTGGGGAGCCCAGAACTGGACACAGTACTCCAGATGAGGCCTTACCAGGGCAGAGTAGAGGGGGAGGATCACCTCCCTCGACCTGCTGGACACGCTCTTTTAATGCACTCCAGAATGCCATTGGCCTTTTT
>NW_011185528.1:0-509 GCF_000146605.3 Meleagris gallopavo | reverse complement strand
ACCTTTAATGGATTGCCCTTTATGTTACACTAACCTGAAAGAGCATGTGTGTGTGAGAGAGAATAGTATAACCAGCCCTCAGCTCCACAAACATAGGCTTCATTAGATCCTGTTACTCTCAACAGGATCACTGGCATGCCAGATTAATACCAAGCACAAGCGTAAGTCTGGTTTGATGCTGGTACTTACATATGCATAATGTTTGCTTTTATTCTTTGTCATTATTATATTGAGTTTTATGTATATTTTATTGTTATATAGAGTGGCCCATTCATTTCCTAGCTGAGTATGTCCATGTATATAGTGAGCTTTAGCTACAGGCTGTATTTTACGTGAAAAATATTCTAACTTACAATATAACTGTGTAACGAAAACTTACGGGTTTTAAAGAGAATGGTATATGTCATAGAGAGTATGTGTGGGAAGTGTTAATGTTTGCTTTTTCTCTCAATTGTAGTCTTTGAAAGAGTTTTAGTAGAGAACAAGCTTCATGGCCTTTCTCCAGCTCT
>NW_011185527.1:0-335 GCF_000146605.3 Meleagris gallopavo | reverse complement strand
ACTTTTAGTTTGGCAAAGCTAACAGGACTGGGTTTCTCTCCTCCTCTAAAGTGCTTACAGTCTCATTTTAGACATAAAACGCTGAATTGAAGGGAAAAAAGGAAAAAAGTGTCCAGCGTTGAAGGGAGGAATGAAGGATAGAGGGGCAAGATTTGAGTGAGATTTGAGTGGATAAATGCAGAGATTTCTTTAATAATAATTAATAACAGTGGTTCATTTCTTGTAGAGCTTCTGGGAAAAAAAAAATGAATACAAAAGGTTATGAGAAAAAATATCTTTCCAAGACTATCCTTACATATTACTCAGGGGATTGTTTCTGCTTTTTGTGGATAATC
>NW_011185526.1:0-621 GCF_000146605.3 Meleagris gallopavo | reverse complement strand
GAAATAATGCTCAGGCACAAAAAGGCACTGTTTCAGAGGTTTTCCAGAGTTTCGAGAGGTCACTGCACAGTGTTTGCCAATCAAACTGCCATTCTGAAAATCCAAGCAGTTGCTTCCACAGCAGTTTAGGTTGCTAAGTTGAAGTACACCCGTATTCCCAACTACGCCTACATGTCCAGCAACTACTGAAAGCAGGGTGGACTTTGGGAGACTTCAGTGCCTCTTCAGTAAAATAAATTTGTTGAAGCAATTTATTTAGGTTTGTAAAGCTCTCCTTGTGCTCACTGTACATGATACACTTGGGGGTGCTCTGATCTATAGCAGTCTTGAAGATACACTTACTAGATGAGGCGCTTAATTCCATGGAATAGCTTTGTCTGAAATGTTGAGGTGCGGTTCTATGGTGCTGCTTCTCCCCCCATGCAGTCCCGTGTCTCACCTTATTTGCCGTTGTGAAGCTGCTGCCTGTGTTGGCTTACTCACCGCACGGTGGTTTTTTATTACTCTGAGTTCAGTGAAATTCCTTTGAGATCCTTTTCAGACCTCCCTTTGTTTCTCTCCCCAGAGGGCAGGTAATGCACCAGAGCCAGCTCAATGTTTAACTAACATCTCATAGGTGGG
>NW_011185525.1:0-687 GCF_000146605.3 Meleagris gallopavo | reverse complement strand
GCAGGGACACCAGGGGGCACTGAGTAGCCTTCAGAACAAAGGCTCAGTGACTAATACGGTCTTTGCGCAATCCAAGTGCAATTCAAAGGTTTGTTCAAAGCTTTGCCACGCCTTAGGAAATGCTTTTCTGCACTACGTGTCAGCACTTCTGGTGCTAACACGGCTGTATACCTTGCCAGGATCTCTGCTGGTGGGACAGCTGCGGGCCACGTGCGGTCTGAGCTGCTCCTCAGTACCCCTTCCACAGAGCAGGAGGAGCAATCCCAGCTCCTGCTCTTGTCTCCAGGATATGGTCGCGCTCTGTGGCTCTTACATGGCTATTGGATTTGGGATGGGAAAGAAAGACACTGTATCTGTGAGAGGAACAGGGCACTGTCAGCATGCTGAGCTGAAACTACCAAAAGTCTGTGAAATTGGATAGGAAAGAGACCAGAGAGAGGATGAATAAGGGAAATTGAGGGATGAGGGAACAAGAATGGGAAGAGATTCAGAGAAAAAAAAAGGGGGGGGATGTGATCAGGTAACGGAAGAAGATTTCTTAAGGAGAATGGAGTAGATACAAGGAGAAAGGCTTGATGAGTTAAAAATGATTGAATTAAGTATTGTAATGTTCTGTACTTCCAAAGTAAAATACATGAGAGTCAGGCAAGGTTAAAGAAAAAGAGAAATACCACCTCCTGAAAAAGA
>NW_011185524.1:0-816 GCF_000146605.3 Meleagris gallopavo | reverse complement strand
ATCTATTCCCATTCCAAAGGCAATGGTTGCACATATCACCTACAAAGGAAATAACACTTTGTTACTGAGCTATGAAAAGCATTCGTGCTGCACTCAGAAATGACATCAGGCCTATGAAACCACGCAGAACGTGGAATATCAGCTGGAATCCTGGAAGATGGGAAAAAATAGTACAGGTCTCTCTTCCTTCCAGGAGACAGAAGGAAAGCTGCAGATTGGAGAGTCTCAAAATGCAATTCAGCAAGCACACCTCGAGCTGCTCCTGCAGCCTCACACAGCTCAGCTCCTTCCTCCCAGAGCACCACACCTTGGTGCAGAGCTGCAGCCCTTCATCTGCACTGAAAACAAAACGAAGGCTAACGTGTGGCAGATCTGTCCTGACCTGATACAGCCTGCAACTGACTTGCCAGTATCATTACACAACTCTCTTTTCTCTTACTAGGCCAAAAGTGATCAAAATGCTCTAAATTCCATTCAACTTTTTTTCCTCCTCCCCAATTGCAATTCTGTTACCTGGCATCCTTCTTGATTAACCCACTTCTTCTGTACCAGATCTCTGTTGGAGTCGGTGAGGCCAGCATGATAGGCAAGTGCAGCAAGGCCCTCCTTCTGCAGCATGGCTGCTGTTGTGTCACATTCGTGACGGGAAAGGCAATAAATTATCCCAGAGTCATCTGTGAACATAAAGAAGAGGTGCTTGAATAAAGCAAGTGAAAGAGAATAAAGCTACAACAGTCTTACCTGTCAGGCACGTACTGCACTACACTTACCAACCCTTCCCTACGCGCAGCTACTTAATAAAGAAAAGTAAGTTCA
>NW_011185523.1:0-1766 GCF_000146605.3 Meleagris gallopavo | reverse complement strand
AGTTCACAGTTCGGCTCACCGGTTCACCCCGGTGTTGGGTTTCTGCACTTTGTCGTTGGCAGAGTCCTTAGTATTTACCTGCTTGGTGTTAACGCAGAGCCGCATGAACCGCACACACAGCTCATTGATTTCATTGTGCAGGGTGCTGGAAGTTGGAGCTGTGCCTCCAGCGTTGTGAGCGGTGTCTTTCATTGGGAAGGCTGGCATGGGGTGGGGTCTGCTCCGTGCACTTTGCTGGGCAGGTGAGTCTGCTGGCCTGAAGTCAAATGCTATCAAATGTAGGGCCAAGCGGCAGCAGCAAAGCTGGCCTTTGGTGCACCCTCTTCACCTGCAGAACCTTGCGAGGGGCAAGCAGGGAAGAGGTGTGTGTTGGTTTTGGTGGGCCGGTTGCCGTGGTCGGGACCCCGGCGTGACATCACTGTGCTGTTGCCAGGGGCAACCCCGTGCGTCGTCCCACCCGTCTCTAACTGCCCTAACTGCCCCGTCTTGTCTAGGCCTACCAAGTGTCACGGGGTTATCCCTAGATATAAGTCTGTGACAGGGGCACAGGCCCCGGGCGAAAGGAAGAAACAACGAAGCTGTACTAACGGCTTGCCGTGCGACCCGGCCGGCCCCGGGCCGCGTGCGCTCCGGGAGACGGGGAAGGGCAGAGAGCTGGCGGGTAGTTTTAACCAAGAGAAAAAACAACGGCAACGATCTGAGGAGGAACGATGATTTACTAAATGTAACCAAATCGAACAAAATGAGAGAGACGAGGGTAGGCAAAGTGCGAGGGAAAGCACGTGCTTTGCTCCGCGGCGAGCTGAGACGGCTGAGCCGGGGCAGGAAGGAGAGGCAGACCTGGGGTCCTCCGGAGCTTCGCCTCGCTTCCTCTTCCCGCCGCCTCCTCCGGGG
Organism: Meleagris gallopavo; assembly: GCF_000146605.3. Lineage (NCBI taxonomy): Eukaryota > Metazoa > Chordata > Aves > Galliformes > Phasianidae > Meleagris > Meleagris gallopavo. Next base: position 872 of record NW_011185523.1, on the reverse strand, counting down.
ATGCCGCCTCTCCCCTCTCATCAGATACTCAAAATGCCCATACAAGGCAGTAAATGGGACCAGAACTGTAACTCTTTAACTCCCCCTGGTCCCCGAGATGTTCTGGTGTGAAATACTGACAACAAAAAATCACCAAACAACAGTAAGAGTTTTGTCAGGGTTTACAGTGTCAAAAGAAACTGTCCCGGTAGGTTGTCCCTCCTTGCTGAGTCAGTGATGAGCTCTCTCTGGTTTGGATGTGTTGATCTTTTGCTTTTGTAATTTATACACGGTTCAGTGTGATATCTCATAGCCCACCTCTGCCTAACAGGAGGCTTCTGATTTCCTTGGTAAAATCCCTTCCCATTCAATGCTAGTAATTCTCTGGTCGTCCAAAGTTTAACTGCAATGTGAAGTCCCGGCTTCCAGTCCATCCTTTATTGCAAAGGATCTTTCAATCTTTCCTTGCTTCAATGTCATGTTTTCTTTGATAGGAAGAGGTTAAGTGCCGCTGTGTTTCAGAACTCACAAGTGGTGGATGGACCACAAGTGGCCTGTGGAAGAGAAATACTTGTGTTGCTGTGGTCTACCACGGCTGGTGTCCTGCACGTACGTAGAGAGGGAAGGTTCCAAAGCTGCTTTTTTTTGGAGGCATACTGCACTGCTTCTGTAGTGTTTGCATCATTTGTACCTGTTCAGATAGTGACAGAAGCATTTGGTTTGTGCGTTGCACCGATAGGAATGACTGCAACAAATGCAAATAGTGACAAGTTTTGCCCATTCCAATTTCCATTTTTATTCTTTCCTTTTCTAAAACAACTGCCACGACAACAACAACAAAGTAGAGTGTTGTCTACAGACTTAATCATAGGTCTCAGAAAATATTAAGAATT
>NW_011185522.1:0-787 GCF_000146605.3 Meleagris gallopavo | reverse complement strand
TGTGAAAGTGCAGAGAGATATCCTCCAAGGAAATAGCATGATAGATCTTAAATAATACCTTATAGTCATGGGCTATGCCATTATAGGCACTAAAATTAAATATACAGCTTCCCTAAACAGCAGGTTGTCGTTCCCACTGCCCCTTTTTAATAAAAACTCTGGGACTTTCTCATGTTGACAGGTCAAATACAGCCTTTTTATAATCTGTGTTTTATCACATTTGGGGTTCTTTTTGAAATTTCTTTCTACTCAATCATTTTCTGCTAAATCATTTTCTTGTTGCCGAGTGCTTTTAATTGAAACTTTAAAAACAAAATTAAAACCCGATCTTTTGCCAGATCTCATCTAGCACACAGGCATTAAATTTGCTGCTGGTTTGCAGCTCTGACTCACGTTGCCAGTATCCTCGCTTCTGTTTTGTTTTGTTTAGCAGACTGCTACGCCAATTTAATAAACATGCTGTTCTAGATTCTGTTGTAATTTAGCTGCCATTTTGCTTCAGTTAGACAGTGATTGGTTATGGCAGGGCTGTAATGCGTTGTCAGCACAGGTTACTCACTACTTGTTGGTGGTGGCTGAACATCGTCTGAGACACAGTGTCATTGCAGAATTGTTTGACAACGTTGATGCTGTAGCTGCACTGAGCAATAACAACTGCAGAGGTTGAGGAAGGGCGTGTGGGAGAGGCTGCTCCGAGGGCAGCAATGAGGAGGGAATGCTAAAACAGAGCAGCAGGAAATGTCACCAGGGAGAAGTTTGTTTATCCATTATTTTTGCTCTCTCTTGT
>NW_011185521.1:0-623 GCF_000146605.3 Meleagris gallopavo | reverse complement strand
AATACCAGACACGATCAGTGATGATGATGCATCCTCTCTATGCTGCTACTCAAGCTGGGTGTAACGAGTCACAACCTTGTTAAGCAATTCGGTGTCACATTTTGGTAAGCAAACACCCAAACCACAGATCTTTGGCAAGAACAGGTCCTCAGTGGTGGAATGAAAACACTGCTTACAATTCACTTTCCTGATGCAATCAGACTCAAGTCTTTGTAAGCCCAGTGGAAAGAGCTCTGGATTGCAAGGGCAACTCTAAAGGAAAACCCTGAAAAACACCATCTAGAAAGCTAAAAGGCTTTTACACCACTACCCAGGAAAACCTTTTGTGGGAAGCAACTCAGAGGCTCCTGGAACTGGTTTGTGTCTTTCCTTGTTGACTGTGAAAATAAGGTCCCAGAAGGGCACTAGCACTTTTAACAAACAAATTGAACAAAAATAAATAAACAAACAAAAAAAAAACACCGACCCAAACCAACCCACAAACAAGAAATCCCAACAAGAGTTACCTTATGTTTTTCCACATGGCAGTTACCATTCAGTTACCATGACTCTGAATAAAAGCGCTTCAACTTCAAAGACAGAAAAAGCTATTATGTCCAAATCACACATTTATTCAGACAACA
>NW_011185520.1:0-593 GCF_000146605.3 Meleagris gallopavo | reverse complement strand
CTCCCCAACACAAACCTGACAGACTTTTTGTTTTAAACTCGTCAATGATTTAGACAGATGTTAAATCCCATTGAAACTGACTCAGCAATTTATTTCCTCTAGTCAGCTCTTTTAGGTGTGATTTATTAATCCTAAATCTGAGAGATGATTTGAACTTGGCATTTTTATTAGTTATTCATTGGTTTAGCCATCCTTGCTCTAAAACCAATATTTTCCTCAGCTGAATCTATTTAAAATAGAGATATTTTAAGAAATGTAAAATAAAGACATAAAATAATTTGATCATGGAAGTTATGATATACTGGATGGAAGTATAAAGTCTCAGTTATAATTTCACTGATTTTTCATTTGCATGTTGTAAAAACATACAAAGTGTTTTCAAATGAGTAACTGCTGAACACAACCAGATCTTGATGTATAGATTTTGCCAATCTCATAAAGAGAGCTATAAGCTTTGCATTCCTTCTTTTTATTGTCCCCCGGTTCAGTGAATTTGACTCAATTGAGAGCATACCATGTTACTGCTGAATACTCTCATTTTGAGCGCTTCGTGACAGTTTCTGTGTAGCAGGAGCTAACCAAATGCTTATTTT
>NW_011185519.1:0-358 GCF_000146605.3 Meleagris gallopavo | reverse complement strand
GATGGTCAAGACCAAGCAGGATGGCACTACGAGCTCCGCCAGCCAGCAGTTCTCAACCCCTCACTGCCCGCCCGTCTCTCCCACGCTGTCTCAGCTTACCTACAAGACGCCGCACAAGACGGTGTGAAAACGAAGGTACTCAGTCGGTGCACAAGTGCAACAGCGAGCTACTCAGTCAGAGCTCAAGCGCTCCAATGAAGGGACGCAGCACGCACTGCTCCTCCCCTCATTCCAGCGCTTATGACATCACTGAGGGCCACCAGGCTGCTCCGCCACAACAGGGTGGGGAGGCAAGACCACGACGTCACAAGACCGGAATATTCCAACGCGGCACCCCAACATTCCTACGGTCACTGGG
>NW_011185518.1:0-483 GCF_000146605.3 Meleagris gallopavo | reverse complement strand
ATTTCCTTGTTACTTGCTCATACTTGGTGGTGATAGCTAGCAATCTTTCAGCTCTCCACCAGCCAGCGTGACAGTGCTGGGTGAAGTGCATGGTGTGCACTGATTCTTGGGTGCCGCGTGCTCCAAGTGCTGCCTTTGTCTCTCTGACTCACAGGTCTCCCAGTAAGAAAGCCTCAAGGGGCTGAATATTGTTCCATCAGGTCTCTGAGGGCTCTTTCACGTGGCCTGGAGAAAGTATTTTGAAAGCTGCTGAATGCCAGCCAGCAGCTCACCTGGCCCCTCTGCAACTTGGGGCCTTTTGTCCTGCATCTGGCTCGCGTGTCTCTACCTGAGCCCCTTGTAGTCACTGTAGGTTGCTAAGGAAGAGAGAGGTGGCCACGTGCAATGGGAACCTTTCTCTTCTGCCCTTGATGACAGCTGTGTCCATAGGCAGTGGCTTGTCGAAGCCTCAGCTTCATCTGCTCCATGAGATCAGGGCAATCC
>NW_011185517.1:0-478 GCF_000146605.3 Meleagris gallopavo | reverse complement strand
ACCCCCTGCATCTGCCTTGCTCCAACTGCCCTTTCCTACACTGAAGGACAGCAGCTGCCCAGATCTGCCCTTCCCAACCCAATTCACAAGAAAGGAAGAGCCATCTGGGCACCCCCAGCAAACTGCCCAATAGAAAGCCAGGTTTTGAGCTATCATAACAACAAATACACACATTCAAAGCACTTCCATAGGCCTATTACCTGCTTTCACAATTAATGCGTCCCTCCCTGCTTTGAGATGACATTTAGTCACAGCCTTCACGCAAACCCTGCCTTGCTCTCCCTGCACCCTTTCCACAAGTCCTTTTAGCATTTAATCCTTATTAGGTAAGAACGTGAACAGAAGTGTGCCAAGATAGAATGGCTAACTCCAGAGAAGTGGTGAAAAGAGACAAAAATGAGTTTTAACCTTTCCCCAAGTGGTGTTAAAGACAAAACCACGGAGAGTTGCGCATCCACCCTTCAGCCTGCAGGAGCCT
>NW_011185516.1:0-327 GCF_000146605.3 Meleagris gallopavo | reverse complement strand
CAAAACAAGATCATTTACGATTCGAAGGACAGTGGCTTTAGTGGTGGAAGTACATGAAGTAGTTGAATAGAAGTATGTGGAATTGAGAATGGGAGAGTGATGAGAAATTGTGGAAAAGATGTGAAGCAAAAAAAAAAACAAAAAAAATTCTGCAAAACTGAACAAACAACAACAAAAAAAGAAGACAGAAAAATTGGATAATGAAGAAGTTAAGGCAAAATTAAAAGAAGAAGAGAATGAGTAATACAAAATATAATGAGTAGTGTGGAAGTGTAAAGATAAGCAGGTGGTGAGCTGATAGAGAAGTTAATGAGAATATGGTCATTT
>NW_011185515.1:0-640 GCF_000146605.3 Meleagris gallopavo | reverse complement strand
ACTTTGTTTCTGGGTTGGACAAAAAAAAGTCACAAGCCAAAATAACCCCAGCAACTATCTGGGAAGAAAAATACTCTCAAGGAATTTAACTACTAACCTTTTTTCCTGTCTCAGTGTAAAACCATCACAAAGAACTACCCAGCTTAAAGAAACAGGACTGACCCTGTTTGAGCAAATATAGGCACTTCCATACACTTCCTGAGCTAGCAGGGAAAGTAACCAAAAGACATACAGAAAGGGTTTTTACAGAAAGGGTTGTGAAGCACTGGAATAGGCTCCCCAGGGAGGTGGTTGAGTCACCATTCCCGGATGGTGTTTAAAACCATTTGGATGTGGTGCTCAGGGACATGATTTAGCGGAGGGTTGTTAGAGTTAGGGTAGTATGGTTAGGTAGTGGTTGGACTCGATGATCTTTAAGGTCTTTTTCCAACCTTGAGAGATTCTATGATTACGGCATACGTCTCGGAACAACAAAGGATTAATTCCACGAAGCAGCAGAGGATGGATTAACAAAGGTCACTTAAGGAAGTGCACATCTCCTACTTTAGCTGCAGGCAAAAACCAGACAGGCTCTTTGAAAACCCAGCAGGAAGAAAAATGGAATATTACTGAGAGCTTTATTTATCATTATTATATTAAT
>NW_011185514.1:0-538 GCF_000146605.3 Meleagris gallopavo | reverse complement strand
GCTATTCTGTGGTCTGAAAAATCTTCAGATTCTGATTAAACAACAGAGAACAGGAGGAGATAATGAGAACAAGAAAACTGGGATTCATAAAATGCTTTGCATAAGTAGTAACAAACACAGCTTGCATAAGGACAGCTCAGATGAGGGATCTTGACCATGAGTTGATGGTACCTTTCTTCCCAGAGAAACAGTGTATACTTGAGCTTCAGAGAGCTTTGTTATAGGCTTTAAAAATCAGGAATGATTCCAATACTTTGGTCACATAAGAGTAAGAGAACAGTTTTTTAATTAGTATTCTTGCATTTAAGCATGCTAGTCAATTTTGAAAACGAAACAACTTTGAGGAAAACCCCCTGACATTAATAAGGGGGGGAGGAAAGGAGTATACAGAGTTTTATTTGAATAACTTCCAAAATGGAGGTGCTATTTATTTATGGTAGGAAAGTCAGTGCAATTTGAAACGTTGTCGTGATTTCCTGAGTCGTGCTACTGTGCTAAATTCCTTTGTAAAATATTTCGGTTGCAATTGAGAGGTAGT
>NW_011185513.1:0-654 GCF_000146605.3 Meleagris gallopavo | reverse complement strand
TTTTTTAACATCAATAATCTTAGTTAAATATTACAAGTCTGATTTCTTATACATCTTCCAAAACTTACTGTATTCATATATCCACACATTTAACTGGTTGCACTCTGAATTGCTGTCAATGGCTTGGTGTCCATGAAGAGATGAATAAAGAGGGGTATTCCTTGAGGATATTGATACTGGTGTTATTTAATGTTTGATGGTGACACAGATAGTGGGATTGAGTGCACCCTCAGCAAGTGTGCAGACAACACAAAGCTGAATAGTGCAGCTGATGCAACAGAAGGAAGGGGTGCTACACAGAGGGACTTAGACAGGCTTGAGAAGTGGGTCTGTGTGAACTTCATGAAGCTCAACAAGCTCAAGTGCAAGATGCTGCCACTGGTTCAGGGCAATCCCAAGCACAAATACAAGCAAAGTGGGGAATGAACTGAGAACTGCCCTGAGGAGAATGGCCAGGGGGTGTTGGCTGATGAAAGACCTGGAGTACTGCCTCCAGGCCTGGAGCCCCTAGCACACAAAAGATGTGGAGTTGCTGCAATGAGTCCAGAGGAAGGCCATTAAGATGACCAAAGGGCTGGACACCTCTCCTCGGAAGAAAGACTTTGTTCAGATTGGAGATGAGAAGGCCCTGAGAAGACCTTATAGTGACCTTCC
>NW_011185512.1:0-1516 GCF_000146605.3 Meleagris gallopavo | reverse complement strand
CAGGCTTGAGAAGTGGATCTGTGTGAACTTCATGAAGCTCAACAAGCTCAAGTGCAAGATGCTGCCACTGGTTCAGGGCAATCCCAAGCACAAATACAAGCAAAGTGGGGAATGAACTGAGAACTGCCCTGAGGAGAATGGCCAGGGAGAGTTGGCTGATGAAAGACCTGGAGTACTGCCTCCAGGCCTGGAGCCCATAGCACACAAAAGATGTGGAGTTGCTGCAATGAGTCCAGAGGAAGGCCATTAAGATGACCAAAGGGCTGGACACCTCTCCTCGGAAGAAAGACTTTGTTCAGATTGGAGATGAGAAGGCCCTGAGAAGACCTTATAGTGACCTTCCAGTAACTCAGGGAGATTTACAGGAAAGGTAGGGAGGGGCTTTCTACACTGTTTTTTTTTTTCTTTACTGACAGTGATAAGAAAAGGACTTAGTTTTAAACAGAAAGAGGAGAGATTTTGATTAGATAGAAGGAGATTTTTGACTCAGAGAGCAATGAGGCAGTGGCACAGCTGCCCAGAGAAGCTGTGGTACCCCATTTCTGGAGTCACTTAAAGTCCGGTTGGATGGGGTCCTGGGCAGCTGAGTTGGTGGGGGACTGGGGGGACAGCCCTGCCCATGGCAGGGGTTAGGCTGGTTGGGCTTTGAGGTCCAAATGGAGTCAAAATATCAGTTCCATTTTGTGCCGTAGCACAATAATGTATTTATATATTAGGTACATTCTTTTCCTAGTTGAAAATACACTTATTTTAAACCATACAAATTCAATGTTATGTGAGTGAAGATGATCTTAACTTTTTTTTTTTTGTTTTGAAAAGTTTATTGTCTACTTGTCTGAGTAGTCTAATAAGACTATAAATACTGACTGAAAAAAAAAACAATTTTAAGTTCAAAGTTCTGGAGGAGATTTCATTAAACTTCATTAAAATTACACTAGATTCAAAACAATGTGATTTTTATTATAAAATATGTGGCATAAATAATACAATATACCTTGTCATGATAATGAGGAAAAATGCCAACTTTAAGCAAAGCCACTTCACTCTTTACTCATTCAAATTTATCAACGAATACTTACAGAAATACAAACTTTTTAGAAATGTATTAAAAAAATGAAGGAAGTTTCTATAAATGCTGTGGAAACTACTGGCAATTTTCAAGGTCTTGTTTATTCTACAAAATTTACTTTTAATTTTCAAAAACATAACCGAACTTTTCTTTTTTTAAATAGTCATCTAAATAACAGGAAAGACCAATGAAGAACTTTGGCAAGTGAAGCAGAATTTCCCAGTGAAGAGATAACTGGAAAGGAAAATTTATAGGCACACAGATTTAAATTCAGAGTGAATTCTTTTTGGGGGTTTACATCAGATACATTAAGTGGAAGCAGATCTGAAGTGAGAACAATCACCAAAATGGCTGCAGACTATACGAGCACGGTACACTTCATATACAGAAAACTAAAGTTATTGCTTCTGCACAAGAAGACAGAACCTCATACGCAACATTCGTATA
>NW_011185511.1:0-1456 GCF_000146605.3 Meleagris gallopavo | reverse complement strand
TATTTGTTTTCATTCTATTTTTCCATGAACATATTTTTCACATTAGTGTTTGGCTTGTACTTCCATCACAACATTAAATGGAATGTTAGTTTGTTCTTTAGTGATGGTATGCTTTGTATATCCTGTGAAATCATATAGACAGACATATTTTATTGCTGACAAATGTATGGATTACATGGGCAGTATGTGTTTTTATGGGCAATGTTTTCCTATTTATCTAGACAGCAATTTATCTTCTAATAACCCTACAGTAAAAAATAGGATCATATCTGAAGTTTTACTAAGTAAGCCATTAAACTATTTTGTAACTTGTCAAACTCAGGAAGCAAGAAGGCAACTAAAATCTGATTAGGAAAGAAAACAGCCTTAGACTAAAAAAATTGTAAATAAGAAGATTTTAAAAATACTGTTCTTTAGAGATATACTGCTATATTAAAGAATAATCATTATTCTTCTTTACTTTTCTGCACCATCAATTTAAATTTAAGGCTGTAAGTTCAGTGCAGAACATTTCAGCGCTTCAGTCCTGCAGACAGTCGAATATTAGCATTTCAAAATATGTGACAATGTTGAAAAATGGGAATATTTTACATTGTCAATCATAAGATCTAAAATCTCCTTCACAATTACTATATTTAAAGGAACAAATTTACTAATCTAACATTAAAGTACTAATGACAGCAGAATATCACATTCAATTTGCGAAGACATATTTATCATTTTAATACAGTCTAAACTACAATTTAAAAGCTATTCAGTCTTTATCTACCAATTATATTTTAATTTGCAAATGTCTCTTTCCACTTTTCCCTATTCTTGTCTGTAGGAAGACAAGATTTTAAAATCTTCAGTGTCTTCCTGCAGAATGTATAAAATACTGCAAAATAATCTTGTTCTCATTGTTTTCAAAGAATGAATTACGATTTTTTGAAATGAAATTCAAATAGAACTGTATTAATTATTAATGTCTGGAGACAGATGAAGAACCCAAGGATATTATCCTCTTCTTCTTCCTTCTCTTAACAGTAGTTTAGGGACATTGCCTAGACTGGCCTGGCTCTCCTGTAACAAAGTCCCTATAACACTGACTTAATTCATACTCTTTGGACTCAGTTGGGAAGGGTAGAGACAAAAGAAAACTAAATATTCACAATGCCTGATAATTTCAAAATACATAAAGCAGAAGAACATAAATTGCAGTAGACCAAAATTTTCTATCATTTTCAAAAGATTATGTATTCTTCAGATAAATCTACTATCAATTAGAAAAATGAAAACTGTCTATTCCACTGGCACTGTTACACTGAATATAAAAGAAAACTTTTCAGTCACAGTGTACATGCAGCTTCTAAAATTTTTCACAGCATTTAATTAGCCCTTTCATAATATGACTGGAGAGTGCAGAGCTCATCATTCTCTGTGCCCTAATTCCTACCTTGCCATATTATATACCAGT
>NW_011185510.1:0-474 GCF_000146605.3 Meleagris gallopavo | reverse complement strand
ATAATATTTATATGCTAATGGCCAGAATCTTTACCATGTTAAACAAAACTTCTTTGATTTCATATACTCCACAATATTAGTTGTGTTGCTAGCATTGTATATAGCTTTCATAATAATGTAAAAGTCAGTCAAACTCAGAAGTGTAGAGAGCAATGCATTTTATACAGGAATCACAGGAATAAATATGGTTTCCTAGAAGAAAAAGGCATGCTAAAAGACAGCAATACCTGACTCACTAAGCTTGCATGTAAAAAGACCTGCCAAAAGATTCAGTGTCTAATTTGATAAAACGTGTACACAAGCAACTAAACACTCTGTAAAATATACATATACTGACACATCCTAAAATTTAGCCACTCACTGAAGGAAAAAGAAGGCAAACCAACCTTGTCCTAATGCTTCCTTGCTCATTTGTCCAGGTCGTCCCTTTTCTTTCTTGCCAAACAAGCGGCCAATAGAGGATTTAATTCCCTT
>NW_011185509.1:0-525 GCF_000146605.3 Meleagris gallopavo | reverse complement strand
TCTTAGGCTGTGACTAGGATCAGTGGTGTAAATCTCACGATGGTCTCTTCCTAGGCCAGTTTCTACATTGTGTTCACTCATGATGGAAGAACAGAACACCACTCTTGCTGTGGCATCTTCGTGTTTGTTCTTCATAGTGATCTTTGTGGAAGAAACACATCTCCTTTTTGCCTCTGAAGGCACGGAGAAGTTTCACTCACAGGAAACGTACTATCTCTGTATACTGCAGCTTTATATAGAACATTTTGGAATGAAAAATATTGCACAGGGACAACTTGTGCTAATAAAGAAACACACATTGACACGAGGGGGAAACAATCAAAAAGTAGATAAAGGAAACAGGAATGAGATGATTATCCTAGATTATTTTGTTCTGAAGTGCTGTGTAGAAGGTTAGGTTACATTTTAGCCGCAAGTTCAGTTTGTATGAAAAAAGAAACAACTTGTAGCCTGGGCCAAACAGTTTGTCTTTTGCATTCCACATTATTCCTCAATATTTGTCTGCTTTTACTGAACGTTTAGAAT
>NW_011185508.1:0-478 GCF_000146605.3 Meleagris gallopavo | reverse complement strand
TTCCCTTCGTTTGAGAGCAGGCTGTAAGGCAGGTGCTGAGACAGACTGACTCCAGAGAGGGGATGCTCAAATCTCTTACAGTTTAAAAAAAGGGAAACTCTGGCAGTATTATGGTTATTGGAAGTCTTTGTACTGCAGCCAGTGAGTGATCCCAGAGGATGAAGCAGGCACAGGACACAAAGGAAACTTCACAAAGGCTAAGTACCAAACTCCCAGTGGACTCTACATGATCTCCCCAAGCTTTGCACAAAGAGAATGCTGGAGCACAGAGCTGCAGGCCATTTCAGAGCATAGTGCTGATTCGTTTCCTGGGAGTTTAGCAAAGCACCTGCACCTGAGGGTGGACGGCCGCCAGGCTCCTGCCCTCCCTCAGCCTGGCCCCTCAGCCCTGGGGGTAGAGCAGTGCAGAAGTCTGAAGGGAACCTCCGGCAGGGATGCGAGACAAGCACAGATGAGGATGGGTGAGTCCTGTGCTTTC
>NW_011185507.1:0-834 GCF_000146605.3 Meleagris gallopavo | reverse complement strand
ATTATGGTTATTGGAAGTCTTTGTACTGCAGCCAGTGAGTGATCCCAGAGGATGAAGCAGGCACAGGACACAAAGGAAACTTCACAAAGGCTAAGTACCAAACTCCCAGTGGACTCTACATGATCTCCCCAAGCTTTGCACAAAGAGAATGCTGGAGCACAGAGCTGCAGGCCATTTCAGAGCATAGTGCTGATTCGTTTCCTGGGAGTTTAGCAAAGCACCTGCACCTGAGGGTGGACGGCCGCCAGGCTCCTGCCCTCCCTCAGCCTGGCCCCTCAGCCCTGGGGGTAGGAGCAGTGCAGAAGTCTGAAGGGAACCTCCGGCAGGGATGCGAGACAAGCACAGATGAGGATGGGTGAGTCCTGTGCTTTCTATTTCTGTCATGTTTTCATGAACTTTTACCCTGGTGTGGCTTGGCCCACCTCTGTGAGGTAACTGCAGGCTGCTGGGAGCTCTAATGTTGCATACCGCCTTTGTCCCTTCACAGCAGTGCTTTCTTTTCAAGTGAATTAAGCTTAGAGCATTTTCTGGTACCAAATAGAGTTTCTGGTTAATAGTGCTGTATTCTTGGGAGACATAAGGTCCAGGTTTGGGGTTTTTCTGAATTGTCTGCTAAAGCACAAGTGTTTCCTCTGGGCAGCTCCACACAGGCAGCCATTTCTGCAGCTTGAGGGCTCTCAAGTAACTTGCAGGCAAATTCTGTCTCTGTCCAGTCTGCACATAATGTGTCTGTTATGGATACTGCTATGTTTTGCATTAGCTTCAGGAATTCGCTTCTCCTCATCCACGTCCCTCCACCCCTCCCTCTCCCCCCCCCACAATTTACACAAAAAC
>NW_011185506.1:0-810 GCF_000146605.3 Meleagris gallopavo | reverse complement strand
CAGTTCTCCAAGAGCACCTATCATAGAGCACACCAGAGGCACCCAATTAAAAGGATGTGATTACAAAGCAGTGTGTTAATCCAAAACTAAAAATTCAAAAGTGTTAGAAGTCTCCTCTTTAAGAGTCTACAGCTGACCTCTGCCTATGACACACAAATGCATTGTTAGAACTACATAGAGGCAAAGAAATCCTATTGCCCATGAGCTTCTACTTGGCTTCATTGGTTGGGCTGCTGGGTTTATCTCATGCAAGAATGCCCAGGTGCTGAGAGCTGATATTTGAATACGGACAACCAACCCTGGGAAGTCAGCACGTGTATTCCTGTATGTGGGTCCACCGTCCCTCCCCATCACGCTAGGCAGTGGCAGCAGCAGTGCAGCCCCCCATTGCCCACTGCTGGAGGGTCTCTGCTGGGTGGCCCCATGGGCAGAGCAGGGGGCTGGGCTCCTTACAGCAGCTCTGACCTCTGCTAGAGCAGGAGGCAGCAAATGTGGAAAGCAGATGTGAGTGGAGTGAAGGAAGTCAGGTTTGCAGATGACAAGGAAAGGAAACACCAAGCAGCCAGCAGGAACAGCACCTGCCCCACTAAAGCCAGAGGTATGCTCCTAGCAGCACAGCACAGGCACACCAACCCACCAGTTCTCTCTCACAGCCTCTCCTAATGCCTTCACCCAGCAGGAAGCAGTCTAACCTCTCGCAGATACCAAGAAACAGCAGCACAGATAGAGCTGAGGGCTTCCAGCAGCAAGATGTGCCCAGCTCCCTCCTGGACTGGGAGCTCACCATGACACAGCCAAGGGAAAGCACCT
>NW_011185505.1:0-683 GCF_000146605.3 Meleagris gallopavo | reverse complement strand
CCATCTAAGGCAAAGTGTGGCAGTTCATTCACGTGTGGGTCCTCTCAGAGGCTGAATTGTAATTCCTGCACAAAACTGAGCTTTGCCCAGCAAGCTTAACGCACACAACAGAAAAGAGGCAGCAATTCTGACAACAGCAGTGGCATCACAGCAAGAAAGGTGATGGGGGGGGAGGGAGGGGAGATCAAGTTTGGGCCATTTTCACAGAACCCTGGGGTAGATGGGGCAGAACTTGCCCTGGTCACCCTAAAGGGGTGCACAATGAATAGAAAACAAAGCACTAAAGAGCAGAGGGCAGCACAGACAGCAGTGGGCAGGAGGGCTGTGGTCACCTCCCAGCAGGCTCCTCCAGCACTGGGAGGGAATATCACCATTTCTCATGCAGGCACTCCAAAGGTTACACAATAAAACAGCATGTTTTCATCATTGTGCTTAAGCTGAAAGGCAATTAGCTGCACAGGGTTATTCATCTCCTTGCTGGGTATGCTATGCTATGGAGTTAACATTATGAAGTTAAACAGGGGCTCTGTTGTTTCCTGGATGCTGCAATGGCATTGATAGCCCTGGGGATGAGAAGAGCTGCGCTCTCCAGCCATCGCTCCCATCTCTTTTAAAGCACAGTAATGTGAACAGGAGATAATCTACAGGCTTTGTTAGCAAGAAGGCAGCAGAACCCCACCTTT
>NW_011185504.1:0-691 GCF_000146605.3 Meleagris gallopavo | reverse complement strand
ACTCAACTGTACTCAGTTCCCTTGAAAAGAGATACGATCAGAGAGGTTTGTAGAAAGACAAACTACTCCAGGGGATGCAAAGACATAAGCTCAAAAATAAAGTGTTTTTTGTTATTTCTTTTCCCCAAAAAATGCCTTCATAAAAGTTGGAAACTTGGAATAATCTTGAGCCATTAATTTTCTTTGCAAAGTAAGTTTCTGCCACTCAGCATACTCTTTCCTATCAACAAATCTAGAGGCAACTCATTGCATTTCTATTCAAACAGCACAACAGCAGTGAATCTATGGCATCGAGGAAATGTTCCTCAAAAAAGGGTGAATTAAATCTCAAAATGTTGTTGGGAAACAGTAATACATTATCTACACAGCTCTCTAAATCTTGGGAGCTCTACCAAGCCATGGCTGGGGCAATGTGAGAACGTTTATGATGTGTTCTAACATGAGGCTTTAAGCCAAACTTCAAATTGCTTTTCTTTCAATTTGAAATACAAATGTCATTTTTCTTTTCTTCTTATAACTTCTTACTATGAAAGTTGTAGGGTAGAGTTGGCACCTAAGGGTTCACTGATCCAAATCTTGGAGGGTTGCTAAAAAATGGCTTTGGTAGCATCTGAATGTTAAAAAATTGGCTCTGGTAGTATTTGTATCTATAAAATAAGGACAGCTTCACCTTTTTATAAAGGTAGGAGAG
>NW_011185503.1:0-789 GCF_000146605.3 Meleagris gallopavo | reverse complement strand
CTTAAGAGAGTTTCTGAATTTCTTTGTAGCTTCCCCAGTAAAGATCCATTCCCTCACCCCTGTGCTACTGATGCTTCAGTGTTTATGCAATAAATAAGTGAGCAACAAAGGGAAACTCAAGATACCAGGTTTAAAGCACACAGAATGATACAGCTAGAGCAGATAATCTCTCATCAGGCATTCCAAGTTAGATTTTTTGGGTTGTTTTCTCTCACTCAAGCAACTTGACACCTGCAAAGGCCCAGGAGCAGGAAAAATAACCTTTGTGTCATACAAATCACTAAACATTAAGCAATGTCATTAAGTGTTTCCACATCTGTAAAGCAAATGAGAAATCAGCTGGCTGCTCAGTTTTACTGAAACCTTTGTTCGCATCCAGAACCCAATACTCATGGTCAGCTGTTAATATGGGCAAGAGCCAAGAGGACAGCAGGTCTTTACAATGGAACTGATAAGGATAGTTAAGATCCTTAACTGTGGCAGTAAAGGGAGAGCATCCTTCTGAATGAAGTACGCTGCTTCCCTGCTTTATCTGATAACCACCAGGTCTTCTGCCTGGATAGGACATTAGGGGAAGAGATGGGAGGAGGGTTGGATGGGAGGAGGTTCTGTATATTTTAAGTCAATTTTCTCTTAAACCTAAAAGCTGTAACGTTACTGTTTCCTTAGCGGTCCATTGCTTTTTCAGTTTTACTTAGTCCCTTAGCCCCATCTAGTGCCAAAGTGAAAAAAAAAAAGCCTTATTCTTCCAGCAGCCCAAACCTGGTCCTCACAGCCAAAGAACCAACA
>NW_011185502.1:0-500 GCF_000146605.3 Meleagris gallopavo | reverse complement strand
TTAAAGAAGATCCGGCTGCTGCAAAGATCCTTTGGAAACTGTATGTCTTACAGTTCTTCGCTTTTTTATTTTTTAGTTAATCCAACCTTATTTGAGCTGTGCCAAAATGCTATAAGAGGAGAAGGGCTGCATGTACCAGGCGTGTTTGGGAGTTTGAAGCAGCCTTACCCTATGAACTCACCAATCTCCAGTTCTCCCATCACATCTCTTGTGACCTCTTCAGATTAAGGCATCCTCTGAAGAAGAGATTGGTCTTCCATTTCTCTCCATCTCCACAAAATCTGCATGTAAAGGCGAAGAGTAACAACACAGGGTACGGCAAGATGTTATTTGGGTAAGCCTGGTAGCCTATCTGTCATCCTAAACATGTCCTCATGGTGCAAAACAGGACTTCAGGAGCTCAGGATGGAAGACAGCCCCTTTCATACTTTGCACTGTAATTACTTCATGAAGCAAAATACTCAGTTTTCTTCATGTGTGTCATAGGTATTAAATTGACT
>NW_011185501.1:0-487 GCF_000146605.3 Meleagris gallopavo | reverse complement strand
CTGCTTGGGTTCTCCTTCCCCTGTAGCTCAACACAATAACAAATGAAATGTTGGTCAAGCTATGGCTTCCATGCTGGATAAAACACCAGCTGCTTTGCTTTTATATTGGGGTTGCAGCAGCAGGGGATGGCACACAGTCCATGGAGGATTGCATTTCGCCTGTTATCTTTGTGTGTTGAAGATTTGGGGATCAGGTACGAGCCTCTTGTACCTGATCTGTCGTTGGACAGATGTCCATGGCATCTGCAGACCAGGAGCCATGGGTGTTATTATCAGCCCCAAAGGGCTGGCTGCATCTGGGGCAGGAGCCTCTTGGTCATCATTACGTGTAGGAGATGAGGATCAAACACAGGCAATGGGATTTACCCCCTTGTCCTGATTATAACAACAGCTCAGTCTCTTTCCTCCCTTTCTCCACCACTCAAAGATCAATTCGGCATTTTGAGAGCAGCCATCAGGAAGGAGCAGAGCTGAGTTGTGTGGCCAT
>NW_011185500.1:0-526 GCF_000146605.3 Meleagris gallopavo | reverse complement strand
AAAGATCTTCCAAAGTCATTTTCACTATTGAAATTTTTACCATTACTTTGCTAGCTTCTCATGAATGATTTGCAGAAACATTCATAAAAACAGAAGTCTTTCATTCACTGCCTCTCTTTGTTGTGTAGAATATGTCATTCGGCCTGTCGCTCACTTTCATATTCCAAGTGTTTTCCTTAGTGAAAACCTTTCCCTAGAACCTCACATCTGCATGAAATCTGAAAATTACCTTATTTCTTTTGGTCTTCACAGCTGGCTACCTGAAACCAAACTGTGTGGTCTGCAGAAATGTGTTATAGAATCTCACTGCTTGTGATTGCTCTTTTATTTGTCGGAGGGCAGTATTTATCTAATTACTATCTAATTACTTTGAATTGAAAGGTGAAACCATTTTCTAATTTACTTTCAAACACTGTGAATTCATTCTTTTACAATATGCCCTTCCTAATTCAGCTATGATTTTCTCTAGGCTTTCCTTGTCTTATTTATTAGAACATCCATTCTCAGACTATACAAGTGGACAATC
>NW_011185499.1:0-498 GCF_000146605.3 Meleagris gallopavo | reverse complement strand
AGTTGTCGGTACCAGTGGATGTAGGCAGCCTGGAAGTTAGCTATGCCCTCGGCTTTGCACTCAATAGTCACACTTTTGGATCCCATTTTGGTAACAGATGGTGGACTCTGTTGCAGCAGCACTTGTGCATGTCCATGGATCAGAAGGAGAGAAAAGGCAGCAAGCACTGCCAGCCTGCTGCCCGCAGGTGTAGGCAGGACAGCCTCCTGCTGCTGCTGCAAGTGGAGCCTCCACGGGGAGGGGAATGGATGCAACCAGGCTTCAGCCAGGGCCAGGAGTGGCAGCAGCAGCAGCATTCCTGTCGTGGTGCCTGCTTGCCTGTGCCCCAGAGAAAGCCCCCAGCTCTGTGGCAGGGACAGGGGCTGTGCCTGAGGGCAGGATGTGACTCACTGGCGGCCACCCAGAGAGGGGCCCTGCGCAGCCAGCAGGTGATGCTGTGAGAAAGCAGACAACAGAGGGACCTTATAGTCTGGGCCAAACGGTGCAAGAAACGCAAAC
>NW_011185498.1:0-614 GCF_000146605.3 Meleagris gallopavo | reverse complement strand
ATGAATGAATGATGTAAATATAGCAGAAATTGATTTGTCTCAGGTATCTCATAGCTTCATAAAGACAGAAAAATTCCTGATTTTGGGACAGAAAAGCACAAGTTGTCAACAATCATTTTGGTGGATATTTGGAAAGAAGTAAAAAGAACTTAAGAATACCTTAAGAACAAGGTAATCTATCAGCAGTTGTACAGGATAATTAAAAGTGATCATGCTATATATATATATGTGTGTGTGTGTGTATACATATTTAGGTTTTTCACCTGAATAAATGTACAAGACTACTCATGACTGAACATCAATGTTAACTATTTTTTATACATTTAAATAAAATTTTGAACATGGGAGAAATAACAGGGACTTAGCCACAATTTATTCTGTTAAGAGGAAGTGAAAAAATAAGTGGTAGACATAAAAACAGCCAACAGAAAGCAGCAATGGGTCCCGTTCTGAGAGCTTTATTCACCTGGAGGTCTGCTGCAGGGCAGCACAGAATTACATTACTCCATGGCCTAATTCCACTGTGTTTTGCACTAGTGGAAGGAAGCAGAGAAAAATGCAGAACTGTACCAATCACTATACAATGGATATAGTGGAGGAAAAAAAAGCTTTCA
>NW_011185497.1:0-680 GCF_000146605.3 Meleagris gallopavo | reverse complement strand
CCAACAGAAAGCAGCAATGGGTCTCGTTCCGAGAGCTTTATTCACCTGGAGGTCTGCTGCAGGGCAGCACAGAATTACATTACTCCATGGCCTAATTCCACTGTGTTTTGCACTAGTGGAAGGAAGCAGAGAAAAATGCAGAACTGTACCAATCACTATACAATGGATATAGTGGAGGAAAAAAAAGCTTTCACATTTATTCTGAATGTTGTGGCCTTGGTGCAAATAATTTCTCAAGTTTAAAAACATAAATAACATTTTTTGCATTTAATAGCATATGTTTACAAAACTAAATAACCACCTGTGTTTACATAAGATATACAAAGTTCAGTTTGATTTGCACGTCAGAGATCAGGCTGTGAATCTCTGACTATATTTACAGTTGGATAATTGAAATTAATCCTACCAAAATGACTTTGACAGTTCTGAATTTATGGTCTGAGAAAACAATCCTAGAACTGTTTGCTGAGCTATTAACATGGCTGGCTATGTATTTTCAGTCTAAGCTACACTGATGAATAAAATCAATTTGTAAGTTACAAGCCTATTCCCTTCTTTCTCTCCCTCACTTCTGTTCAAGTTGCTTCCTATAAATCATGAAGGAGATGGGATAATCTTGAAGATAGGACACATACCTGGGTTTTGCTGCTTTGCTTTTATTTTCAAACCATGCTAGATAT
>NW_011185496.1:0-774 GCF_000146605.3 Meleagris gallopavo | reverse complement strand
GAACATTACCTATGCTGTTAGGAATAATCTCTCCAATGAGAGGATAGATAAGCACAGATGCTCTCCAGGATAGTAGTGTGGTCAATGTCCAGGAAGAAAGTTTCAATCTGCGTTGTCAGGTGTTGGAGCCTTTATCTTTGGGATGGATTCCCTTTGATTTTATGATACCCAGTAATTGTCTGTAGTGGCTGTTGGCAGCACAGCTTGAACGCGCACTTGGAGAGGATGATTTTCAAGAAGTTTCCTCACAACTTAATCTGCGCCTTCAGATTGGGCATGGAGGGGATATTGCTGAGGCCAAGGGAGTTGGCAAAGACCCACCCAGGAGGGCGGATAGCAGGTCTCAGATTGCATGCTGGGACATTTCCTGCTGGTCAGGGAGAATCCTACATTCAGACAGGGCTCATGTAGATGGGCAACAGCGCAGTGTGAGCCAGAGGTCTTTGACCCATGGAAACACAGACTGGCTAAGCTGGGGGCTGAGAGCCAGTTTGGGGCCAGGTGTGGGGCCTATGCATGGGAGAAGGGAGCCCTGGGGCAGCCATTGTGCCCAGGAAGAGAAGCCCAAGATTCAAACATTGGATGCATATTAATTTTATTGTAAAGACAGGAAAGGACACAAGATAAAGACGTACTGCAGTCCAAGGCAGGAAGGAGGTGCCTGGGCCTTCAGGAGCAGTGTTTCTTGAGGCATCTTCAAGGCAGTGGCCAGCACAGGGCCCAGTTCAGGGCCATAAAAGCAAAGTGGGCATCACAGATCAGCACAGAGAATGA
>NW_011185495.1:0-518 GCF_000146605.3 Meleagris gallopavo | reverse complement strand
CTGACCTGTAGAATTTCTTCTCATCACATAATTTAAAAGGAAATGTGTAGTGGAAATGCTGAGTCACGGCCTGAACCAGTGATTGAGCACCTGGTGGGAAGGCAGGGCCAACCCAGGGGAGCTCAGGTGCATGCAATGCAATGCTCCTGAGTGACTGGAAGGGATGGAGCCAGGATCCACCCCTTCCCCGACTTTATTTAAGGGTTGATAGTGGAGGCAAGGGTATTTTGCTGGAGATCCCTGTATGCATGAGGCCTTCTGAAGGTAAGTGGCTGTTTTCTTTTGTTTTGTGTCTATGGCTGCTGTATTTGAGTATGTCCTCACTTGCTGTGCCCTAAGACTTTACTACTCTGCTTTCATTGCTGTGCTTTCAATTGTTTCAACATGCGAAATTGAAGTTTGAATTACTCTCAGATGAACTGATTGTTTTGTCATACTTGCCTTCTGCATACGCAGTTAATGCTTTATGTATTAAAGGAGGAAGGTCTTCCAAATGCAAAACTAAATTACAAATGTGG
>NW_011185494.1:0-724 GCF_000146605.3 Meleagris gallopavo | reverse complement strand
ACTTTCTACTCTGATGCACAGCATAACTACATTACCTTAATAAACTCTCTGCTCTAAACCTGATTTTTTTTTTTTTGCTCTTGGAAGCCTTTGATAGCGTATGTCTGTAGTAGTTTATATCTAGAAATAAACCAAAGAGTGAACTTTCACAGTTCAGCAGAATGATCTGACTTGATGCATACTGAAGAAGAATGAGGTTTTTCTCATACGCTACCCAGATGGGTTCCACAGATTCCATATTGTAAACTCTCATCTATACTTCTGGCAATAGTCCTTTTCTGATGTGCAGCTTAGCTTCGGTTTTAAATTTGGGATGACCTTTACTTTTAAATGTGTTTTTTTTTTTAAAGTGTACTGTCCATCAGCTCTTTGATTAATCACGTAGCCATATAGTTCTCAAAATTCCTTCCCAACATATTTTCTTTGTGTTCTATGGTTTTGGAGAGTGGAAAGGAGGAAAATTTCTTACACCTTGGACACTTAAAATTTTTTACAGAATTGGAATCAAGAGTATATAGTGTTTAAAAATGCTTCTCTTTTAATGAACTAATAGTCCATTTCCTTGTCACAGAATTGGACCTGTTCTGGGCAAAATACATCAGAAAATAGATTTTTGGTATATTTATTCTTCTATCTTTGCATCTATCTCCAATACTAACCAAATCTCCCAAATTCCACATTCTATGGAATATTTGCCACATAGCAAATATTCTTTGGATATCCC
>NW_011185493.1:0-464 GCF_000146605.3 Meleagris gallopavo | reverse complement strand
TATACATTTTCATAAATGAGCTCATTAGTTTCTCAAGAAAAATAGAGCTCTCTGAGGATAAGAAACTTTAGCTCTTTGAGCAGAGGGAAAATGACTCCTAACATCCAAATTTCAAATATTTCAGATGGAAGTCATGCAAACTGGGAGGGGGGAAAATAAATCTGAAGGTTGAAAGAGATTGTTTTTAAGGAGATAACTACCCATATATAATAAATTGAGATTCTTAAACCAAGCTTTTTAAACTGCTATTCTTAACACTGTTGTATTATTTATAATACAGAATCTAAGTGTTTGTTGTCAGCTTAGACAATTTGAAGAGCAGTTAATTTTATTTGGAGGCAGTCACTGTCATTCAATAACAACAAAGTCAGTGTGCTATGGCAAGGATTTCATGGGCATCTATTGGCTGATGCTAATTCACTACTGGGGCACTGGACAATATGAAGAACCTATAATCCAATTAT
>NW_011185492.1:0-472 GCF_000146605.3 Meleagris gallopavo | reverse complement strand
CTATAGATAACTCTATAAAAATAATTGGCTTGAAGCTTGACAGTGTTGGGGGGAAAAGTGAGAAAGTTAGGGAAGTAACTATGGAAGTTATAACGCCTCTGTATGAAAATACATGTGTCTTGAACAATGTGCAGTTCAAGTTGTCCTACATCCAAAATGATGTAGCATAATGAGAATGCATAATGAAATGCAGAAGTTGGTTTCAGTGATGTTTACAGGTATGGAAGTGGTTTTGTATAAGGAACAGCTATAGGACTCTTCAGCTTTGATAAGACAATTGAAGAGAGATGAGAGAGTTCAGTAGTGTGGAGAAGTCAACAAGGAACAAAGCTGTTCCTGTACTCCAAGAATTGCAAGCGTATAATGAAGTAGCAAGTGACAGGTTATAAAGTGTGTGACTTTTACCAAACTATGAGGCTGTGCAGTCCTTTTCCCGTTGTATTGTAGGCTTTTATGTGAATGAAAAAAATAA
>NW_011185491.1:0-507 GCF_000146605.3 Meleagris gallopavo | reverse complement strand
AAGAGAGATGAGAGAGTTCAGTAGTGTAGGAGAAGTCAACAAGGAACAAAGCTGTTCCTGTACTCCAAGAATTGCAAGCGTATAATGAAGTAGCAAGTGACAGGTTATAAAGTGTGTGACTTTTACCAAACTATGAGGCTGTGCAGTCCTTTTCCCGTTGTATTGTAGGCTTTTATGTGAATGAAAAAAATAAGCTGTAAATTGTGGTGATTTTTCTGGGTGAGAAAGCATAAAGATATCACTTCTGGATCAAGATGTCTGAGCTGCAAACTAGTGGAGTCTGAGAGAGTATACTTTGGAAGGATCATTCCAAGTTATTATTTAGACCCACTCTTGGTATCTTTTAGAGGCAGGGCATTGAATTGGCTGCCTAGCTCAATGCAGAGATTTTTGTGCTATGGCCTGACATTACTTAAAGGATTTCCACTAGAAAATTTGAAATTGTTTGCATACAACCCAAATCTCTTGGGTGCTTCAGTACTTAGCAGACAGATGATAGCCACTGAA
>NW_011185490.1:0-795 GCF_000146605.3 Meleagris gallopavo | reverse complement strand
ATAATGAAGTAGCAAGTGACAGGTTATAAAGTGTGTGACTTTTACCAAACTATGAGGCTGTGCAGTCCTTCCCGTTGTATTGTAGGCTTTTATGTGAATGAAAAAAATAAGCTGTAAATTGTGGTGATTTTTCTGGGTGAGAAAGCATAAAGATATCACTTCTGGATCAAGATGTCTGAGCTGCAAACTAGTGGAGTCTGAGAGAGTATACTTTGGAAGGATCATTCCAAGTTATTATTTAGACCCACTCTTGGTATCTTTTAGAGGCAGGGCATTGAATTGGCTGCCTAGCTCAATGCAGAGATTTTTGTGCTATGGCCTGACATTACTTAAAGGATTTCCACTAGAAAATTTGAAATTGTTTGCATACAACCCAAACTCTCTTGGGTGCTTCAGTACTTAGCAGACAGATGATAGCCACTGAACAGAGGGTAAATCTGTTTATATCTTCTTTATTCCAAGTGTCTTTGTTACTGTCCTTTGTTGTTGAACAAACTGAAGTTTTTTAATATAGTCAGTGGTAACTCAGTTGCTAACCTAGTATGGAATGAGAAGTAAAATGAATTATTTCATTTATCAGGTGGAAAAATCCAAATAACTGTATTACAGATGAAATTCAACTGTATCATGCAGTCTCCTTCCCTGTAGGTGCTTGGACTTGTGACAACATATTGCCTGGTTTCATCAGTGTAACATCCAAAAACTGTCAAGTTTGCATTATCACTATCTCTTTGGTACATGTGGTAGATTTTCAGTAGATGATTCATGAGAATGTGTTGTTGGAAAGGACTGCTC
>NW_011185489.1:0-474 GCF_000146605.3 Meleagris gallopavo | reverse complement strand
TATAAAAAAATATGCTAGGAATGTAATCATATTGAAACAGAATAAAATTATTTTTTACTAGAGAACTGAATTTGTATAACGGTCAGTGCTTTATTTATGAGGTGGTTGATGAAAGATGGGGCTGTTTCTTTAAGGAAAGGAATAAATGAGTGTAAACATCCGTGCCTGCCTTAGGCTTTACTAAGCACTGGTACCAGCTGAGGTACCTCTTAGGAGGATGAGTGAAACCTGGGGGACAGTTACATCTGTGAGTTTTGTTTATGTACCTTGTTATTTGCAGTGAAATGTGTTTTGTGGAGGACATTAGCATGAGTTACTATACTGTGCACATTTTTTTACCATGTATATATTTCTATTTCTCATCTATTTCAATTTAAAAGTCTTGTTTATTTCTTTGCAGTGTCTGACTACATAATGATGCAATTTCTGTTGTTTTTTATGCTGTGTAGGCCATGCTCCAAGTAATGGTCAGAG
>NW_011185488.1:0-655 GCF_000146605.3 Meleagris gallopavo | reverse complement strand
CAGACATAGCTGCAGGCTTTCTATTTAGTACGGATGTTCATGAGGATCCCTTGTGTAGAGTATGGTATGAATGTCCAGAGAAGCAATGGAGTAAAATGTCATTTTCCAGTCCCATTGTTTCAAGAGTCAGATAGAAAGTGACAGAAAGATATTTTTCTCACTCTAGACTGGAACAATCTGTTTTATTATTTATTATTTATTATTATAAGCTAGCAGCACTTCTTAGGAGTGATTATATTGGTAAGGAATTGATGAGCTCTATTATAATCCTTCCATAATTGTTTCTAGTATGCTCTTTTGTTGAAGTAAAGTTGGGTAACACCAATTTTTCCTAAAGCCAAACAAAATCTTACTTTCCTTTGGGAATATTTTTAGAGAAAGAGACCTACCAAAGAGATACCAAGATGCTAAAGAAAGATCAGATCCTTACAAGACCTTTCTATATCAGCCTGTACAACCATACAAATTCTGTGACAAAGATCTTCCCACAGCCCAGAACCAAAATATAAAACCTCATTCTCTGGATTACAGAGAAGATTAGAGGAGAGTTTCTGCCTTACCCTCTACCTACAGGGTGATGCTGCTGATCTACAGACATGCAGCCCCGCCATATCCTGCAGCACAGCATGGAAACAGAGAGGGTAATGAATAATAC
>NW_011185487.1:0-1070 GCF_000146605.3 Meleagris gallopavo | reverse complement strand
AAGTAGGACCTAAGCAGCAGCCTGTGCCTGTTTCCAGGTATTTCACATAGCCCTGTGGCCTAACGTCTCTCACAGGAAGCGGAATGCTCCGAGGTGGATTGCACCAAGACCTGGGCATTTGTGGTCAAAGCTGTCCCAAAGCGCAGCCTCATTGGAAGGCAGCAAAATGCAGAACCAACTGGGAGGCAAAAGTCTTCTTTCATTGGCCAGTGAGTGCTCTGCCAGAAGCCCCAAACTTCACATAAAGAGGTGTGTTTGGGGCTGGGGAACCTGCCGGAGAAGAGAGACAGAAGGCAGTGGTGATCCTCCTCCTCCTCAGTGGGTAATCCCTCCTGTTGCTGCTTCTGGACAGGTGCCCTCTGCTCCTTGCCTTGCCTTTATCCACTTCTTTTGCTTTCATTCTTCTTCAGTCCATGGGCACTGGGAGACACAGAGCTCTTTCCAGCCTGGAACTGTTCAACCGCGTACAGAGGCTGGCCTCCGGACAGCACTCAGTGCTCCAACCTGCCTTTCTGCCTCCATAGCTTACCAAAATTCCAGCTCCGTTATGGTTGAGGTCATGCTTTCACTGATGCTCAAGAGATAACGGTGTCCTTCTCCAACTTTGAGAACAATGACATTTGTCTTGATCTCTGAATACCATGGCAGGCTGAAGATGAATGGTTCAACAGCTGGTGATGCTTTTAAAGTAACACATCCTGTGTCATTTAGAAGCAGAATGAAAATTCTCAATGCAAAAAGGTCAATACTCAAAAAATCAAAGACAGAATTTTGGAACAATAAGGGATGAAAGGAACTGTAGGAGCTTCTGGTGTCAGAAGTCTTGGAAACTCAAAGAAGAGGCCTGGTTGCCTCAAGATACATTCAGTGATTTTGACTATCTGCAACTTTATTTGAGTTCACTGTACTGTACGGTATAAGATTTTGGTGTGGGTCATTTGGGGCACATTATAAGCTGTTGCTCATCTCTCAGTCAGGAGATATCCATTCCAATATCTTACGGCCTTGCTGGGTCACTTCATTGCAGGTAAGTATTTCACATCCCGGCCGTGGCCATGAGGATCCTTTAC
>NW_011185486.1:0-336 GCF_000146605.3 Meleagris gallopavo | reverse complement strand
TGGGTAAAGAGGCTGTGAGAGCTGGGGCTGCTCAGTTCAGAGCAGGGGCAGCTCAGGGGGTCCACCACGACCATATATCCCTACGGGAGGTGCCATGGGATGGGGCTGAACTCTATGGAGCCCAGGCAGTCCAGGGCCACAGGACACAGCCTGGAGCCCAGGAGCTGCCATCAGCAGCACCGCTGTGCTGGCAGAGCGGGAGCCCTGGCACAGGGAGCAGAGAGCAGTGGGGGTCCTTGCGACTCTGATTAGGGGAGAGGAACTGGAGAGGATGGAGAATGTGCATCCACTTCTGCTCACTTGCTCTGTCAATTCTTTTTTTTTTTCCACTGTGCA
>NW_011185485.1:0-549 GCF_000146605.3 Meleagris gallopavo | reverse complement strand
CTCTGCCAGCTGGGAAAATACACTACAGTAAGTATGATTTGGGGGAAATATATTCTGGATACTGGTGGATGATGTGAATTTTGTATTGGAGGCTTTAGACGTTTGAAACAGAGGTCTGTTGGCTCCTTGAGTCTCCTTAGCCAGGAAGAAACTTCATATATGCATGGAAATATGTGCACTTAACTGTAAAGCATTAGTTAGCAGTGTTATGAGACTGGACAACTAATCCAGCAGAGACAAGTGTGGTGTCCATGAGTGAATTACATTCCAGCACTCATTAGAAATGTATTGGTTTCCAAAACACACACTGCTTTTGTGTCAGCAGTTTACAGCGATGCAGGTGTGGAGTTCTTAAATGCTACTAGTGACTGTCCAAAAGCTATCATGGTCAAATAAAATAGGAAATGTTGAAATAAGCTAGTTTTCAAATTGCTCATTTTACACTTTATTCCTCTTCTAGTCTACAAAAATACTACAAAGCAGCAAATGCTTCTGCTGCTTTTTTAGAAGTGAAAAATCAGCCTCAAGTCAAGAAGCAGGAACTTCTCT
>NW_011185484.1:0-837 GCF_000146605.3 Meleagris gallopavo | reverse complement strand
AGAAGCATTTGCTGCTTTGTAGTATTTTTGTAGACTAGAAGAGGAATAAAGTGTAAAATGAGCAATTTGAAAACTAGCTTATTTCAACATTTCCTATTTTATTTGACCATGATAGCTTTTGGACAGTCACTAGTAGCATTTAAGAACTCCACACCTGCATCGCTGTAAACTGCTGACACAAAAGCAGTGTGTGTTTTGGAAACCAATACATTTCTAATGAGTGCTGGAATGTAATTCACTCATGGACACCACACTTGTCTCTGCTGGATTAGTTGTCCAGTCTCATAACACTGCTAACTAATGCTTTACAGTTAAGTGCACATATTTCCATGCATATATGAAGTTTCTTCCTGGCTAAGGAGACTCAAGGAGCCAACAGACCTCTGTTTCAAACGTCTAAAGCCTCCAATACAAAATTCACATCATCCACCAGTATCCAGAATATATTTCCCCCAAATCATACTTACTGTAGTGTATTTTCCCAGCTGGCAGAGCGAGGGGAAGGTTTCCTGGTGAGCTTTTCGGATCTTCTCAGTGAGATCATCCAGCTCTGCTGTCATTTCATAGTTTTCTGTGGACTCCTGCTTTGTAGGTTCCTTCTTCTTTTTGTTCCTATCATTTCTGACAGCTGTAGAAAAAGAACAGGCACAGATGATTCAGATCACCCCATGTTGTGCTTGTTGCTCTGTTTCAAAATATCACAAAGTATTTTGTTTGACTTTAAGCATAAATTATTTTAAGTGGAGATAAAACATTATATTCACAGAGAATATGTACACAAGCTAATTTTTCATCCATAAAAACTGAATTTAATGGAATAATGATGAAACCAAGCTT
>NW_011185483.1:0-1072 GCF_000146605.3 Meleagris gallopavo | reverse complement strand
GGAATGGATGTTGTAGGGTGCTTTCAAGAAAAGCAGGGTCTGCTGTAGGTGAAACTAAGGAAAGGAAAGGCATGAACAGCTTCTCTCAGAGCACCCCAGCTCTCTCATTTAGCAACCATCCAGCAATTCTTGTGCTTGAGCAGGCTTTTTTCAAGCATGCCATAACGCTGGGTATTGTCCAGTCTCAAACACAGTGCCTTCACGTCCACCAAATCCAGTTTCTACTTGGCCAGATGAGTCTGGGATCTAGCCCAAAAGATTCAGGCAGTTTCTGGATCATCAGGTAAAATTATGGCATGCTGAGTTCTCGTGCTCCCATTTGTCAAAGGTGACAGAAACGTATGCAATGGAAAAGATCCTTCAGCTCACAACACCATTTTTCCAATTGCTTGCATAACCTTTGCTTCCCTAGATGCCCAGAAGATAGTTTGACAGTACTTTTCATGTACTATAATGATTAATCAGCAATAGATTCATGACTTGAAATGTTACCATTGCTGTTTTGCCTCTTAGAGATCCCCGTGACCTTTTACAGCTTTGTGTGCCAGTTAACTGTTTTTGTTCCTGTGCTGACAACTACTAGTGCTTCCAGTTAGTTTGCATTCCTGCAAAACCACACTACTCTTGTCCTTAAACATTTCAAAGTTATTTGTTAAGCTAACAAATCTCAGAAACACCACAAAGCACAGGGAGCGAATGAGCAATTACACAACACTCAGCTGCAAAGGCAGAGCATCAGCCTCACCACTCACACGGGGCACCATTTGCCTGCCATTGCCACCATCGGGGCTGCTGTCCCACTGGCTCCATGGCACTTTGGGAAGCCATCGGTCGATTCGTTGCAGAAAGCCAGCAGCCCTGCCTGGTGGAAACGGCAGGCAAATGGTGCCATGTGTGTGTGATGAGATTGATCCTCAGCCTTGCAGCCATGGCTTTCAGAGTGCAAACATGCAAGGCTTGCATCCTGACACCCAAATCCTGACATCAAAATTCCAACTACTAAAAATTTCTAATTCTGGAAGGTTAGCAGTTGTGGACAATTCCAGTCAAATACACAAAACACTTAACTGCT
>NW_011185482.1:0-463 GCF_000146605.3 Meleagris gallopavo | reverse complement strand
AGTACTTCGACTAAATAGACAAAAGAAACAGTACCTTTTTGTTAAAGAAAAAAACTTACAATCCCTAGTGAAATTCAGAAGAAACAAAGCAAGAGGACTGGAAGTGTAAACACAAGAGTTGTGCAAAATGTGTTGTCTATGGATTTAAAAAGAGCTAATGCTATTCAAATGGAAATCTTTCTTCCTTTGCCAGAATTCTCCCCTTGACCAGTCCGGTATGGGTGCGTTCACAGCACCAGAACGCATACAATGAAGCACTGTTTCACAAGAGTGAGCAATTAGCGGATCATCACCAGTTTTGATGCTTGCTTCAAGAAAAAAAAAACAAAAACAAAAACACGACGCCAAGCGCTTGAACAGCTGATGCTACTCTCCCAGAAGACCAGCAACAGCAGCA
Organism: Meleagris gallopavo; assembly: GCF_000146605.3. Taxonomy (NCBI): domain Eukaryota; kingdom Metazoa; phylum Chordata; class Aves; order Galliformes; family Phasianidae; genus Meleagris; species Meleagris gallopavo. Next base: position 66 of record NW_011185482.1, on the reverse strand, counting down.
GTTGAAATAATCCTAAAGAAACTGACTTTAAAACTATTACCTAATCTGCAAGTGCATCAGCAGATG
>NW_011185481.1:0-745 GCF_000146605.3 Meleagris gallopavo | reverse complement strand
CGCCTGTAGGAGTCAGCTATATAACTTGCCTCTCAAAGGAAGATATTGATAAACATTGACAAAATGTATGTTAACTAAATGTCTCTGACAAGAGAAGAAAATCATAGATGGTGAGATGTGGTAACCTGGGATGATGCTGCAGCTTGCCTTACCGTAGGTTGTCTATAGCGCCTGTCAACACAGGGGTCAACTTTCACTGCAGCTGGCTTTGCTGAAATGAGTACAGCTCATGCTTAGCTTCCAAGTGACACTGTGAGTCACCAACCTCCTGCTAAATGAGCAGACTTCTGATGGAGCTGTAAGGAAATAATTTGTGAAAATCCACCATCCACTGACATGTCGAATAATTAGGGGTGAAAAAAACTATGCCTCATCTATACCAGTTGGGTTATAAAAAGATTATATTTAGCCAATTGTAGCTATGTGGTTATTTTGCAGATGAGATTTCTTTATCTTGAAAGTGTGATGTTTTGTATAATATGGTACCATTACATCCCCATTCCAAATCTACTTTTCTTATCCTAGGGACACATTGCACTTCTTAACTTTTCCAAAGAACACAGGAGCAGAACACTCAGGTCCTACTGTATAATCTGTGCTAATGAGAAATTCACTTTTAATAATCTATTGTTAGAAAACTGTAAAAACTGGTTCTTGGACCCAAGCTGTGGCTTACTATGGCAAACACCTTTCCTCTGACACGGTGTCCATTATATGTGGTGTCTGTCCCACATGGGTCCAGTGA
>NW_011185480.1:0-412 GCF_000146605.3 Meleagris gallopavo | reverse complement strand
TTTGATCCAGCGGAACTTTAAGCCTGCAAAATTTCTTCTCATTCTGAGGCGGAAATCTTTCAGTTAAAATACTAATCACAGCTTTGGCTTTCAGTAGGGTGTTTCTGCCTTTGAGGTTTTGTGATGACTTCAGAAATGATTCAGTTTACATTTGGACCAAGTAATATTTTATTATTCATCTCTCAGGAGAAGACAGACTAACTTCCTAGGACTTGACAAGGCAGATTGAGGAACTAGGATGACTGGCATAATTATTCATTGACATTAAGCATGTGCAGAACAGAGTAAATAGGAGAACAGTAGGAACAGAAGAAAGAGGAAGTAATAAATAAGGAAGACCATATAGACAACAAAGACACACACACAACAAAAAAACCAATACAACTTCTAGATTGCTGTTGGCTCTGTGAGG
>NW_011185479.1:0-1444 GCF_000146605.3 Meleagris gallopavo | reverse complement strand
CTTCTTTAAATCCACAGAAATTTTCAGCCGTACTACAAACAAAGCTTTGACCGAGCTAGATGTCAATTTGTATATACATGTGCATGCATATCTAAGTATGTGTGTAAATATGTCCGCTAATATGCATCTTTAAAATCACAGTCTGCCCATATGTTTGCAATGTAGTCAGTATGATATGCATTCACTTATTTATATTTTAATTTGTCTATATTTATATGCATCTATGCTGAGATATTTGTGCACATGTGTGCACAAAGACATACACTTCTTGTCTACAGAACAAAGCTACCATTGGTTTCAGTCTCTTCAAAAACCTGCAGACAAACTCCTGCTGGCTAGAAAGGTGTGTGCTGTTGTGAGGTACACAGACACTTGATGAGAAGGACCACATTTTCCCAGCACAGGGATTAACAGAGGAATCCCATTGCAACGCTTCCTTCAAATGTTTCCCGTAATTAATTAGGCCACATACAAGCTAAGAGGATCAGGACCTGACCACACAGTGTCAGAGTAAGCTTATCAGAAGTTTAATGTGGCAATATAGTGACTCTTTAATGCATTTTACAAGATGTGCTAGGTGTGTTTCTTAGAAAACAAAAGTGTTACTAAAATGACCAGTGAAGGTTTTATTCAAAGCATTAGGAGATGGGTACCTGAGTCAGTACACCACAGAAGAATTTCTTTTGTTGCTGCCTTTGGAACACCACCTTTAGTAGAGCATGTCTGTCAGTGGAGGTTCAGATTTGAGAAGTGGAAGCTTACGGGCCTTTCTGAACACAAGTTTACTGCCTGGCCTCTCTTCAGCCAGTCTATTCAGCTAAAAGCTGGTTCTTAAATGCTTACCCAGTAACTCTGGCTTCTTTCCTGATAAGATCTGGTAGAAGATGTGATAGTCTCTCTCACCCGGTTGCTGAAAAATCACTCGGGATTTCTCCAGTAAATCTAGTTGCACAGTGAGAAATTCAGTGAGAAAAGTTCTTAATTTTCATATGAGGAATTGTATTTTTTAAAAGAGGAGAGAATTTGGTGCTTACAGATCTCAATATCAGCAGATGACAGCTTGCCCGTGGTTCCAAAATGGATTCGAATAAATTTACCCTAATTCACACAAAAGAATATTTTAATTAGTGAATACAGAGAAGGAAACAAAGGTTGTTACATGAAAGCAATCATTTGGATCAAAGAATTAGTTTATGCTAACTCCTTGGCTTTGCACAGGCAGATTTCCAATGAGAAATACCAAACAATGATATAATAGTTTTCCAAGCCTGAGTCTATATATACAACTAAGTAATTGACTTGTGGGGAAAGGATAATTGCGCACCTATTGGACAGGCTGAGATATGGGAAAGCACATGTTTTCCAGTTTCATGTTGTAGCTTTGCAGGAATGTGGGACTTAGGACAGTAAGCCAATAAGCCTGGCTAGGACATACAGGCACTCT
>NW_011185478.1:0-598 GCF_000146605.3 Meleagris gallopavo | reverse complement strand
AGTATTGATTCGTGACCAATTAGATGCGCAACAATTTTTGAAACTTCAGAATTGAAATTAGTGAACATTATGAAGGATATAAGATCTCTTAAGACTAACAGTGAAGGGAATTCAGAGCTCAATACCAGATACGAGTGTCGTTCCAAAAGTAATGCCTCCTATTTTATTATGCTGGCCCACACACACCAGAACCAGATGTTGGCAGTATGACAGTAAAGGCTGAACCTTCCCACCAGCATTCCATTACATTTTGTTGTCATGCAATAGATGGCAGCAGACTGGCAGTCTGACAAAATGGCATCTTACATGAAAGTGCATATGAAGCAAAGGTGTGTCATTGAATTGCATGTTTTGGAAAAATGCCACCTATTGACATTCACTGATGCTTGCTGAACGTTTATGGAGATCAAACAGTGGATGTGAGCACAGTGAGGGTGGGTGGTGCGTTTCAGCAGTGGCAACAGAGATGTGAAAGGCGAGCCATGTTCTAGATGGCCATGCATAGCTGTCACACCACAAAATAAGAGCATCTCTATCAGCTCACTCAAACATATCAGCAGACTATGACTGGAAACAGTGGCAGCAACATTGAAATATC
>NW_011185477.1:0-941 GCF_000146605.3 Meleagris gallopavo | reverse complement strand
CTCAAACATATCAGCAGACTATGACTGGAAACAGTGGCAGCAACATTGGAATATCACAGCTTGTACCAGGCAGGTTCCACAAATAATCACACAGGAACAGAAAGAACATTGTGTACGAAGCTGAAAGTGGCAGTTTCCTGGATCACATCATTACCAGTGATGAGATGTGTCACCAGTACGAGACGAGTCAAAACCGCAGTCCATCAAGGGGCAGCATGTGAATTTCCCATTGAAGAAAAAGTTCATGACACAGCCCTCAGTGAGTAAAGTGTCTTTTGGGATGAGAAAAAGGTGACCCTTCTGGATTTCCTCAAATCTGGACAAACCATCAACTCTGACCAATGCATCATGACACTGACCAAGCCAAAGGCTGGCATTTCCAGAATCAGGCTGAAGAAGAAGAAAACCTTTGTCTTGCAACCCAATGACACCTGGTTTGAAGACTGTGGAGCACATCTTTGATGGACTGTCCTACCATACCCATTGTATGGTCCAGACTTAGCACCTTCTGACTTCCATCTATTTGGGCCAATGAAAGATGGACTGCATGGACAACAATTTCCTGACAACAACAACATCATAGCAGCTGTGAAACAGTGTGTCATCTCCACTGCTGCAGATTGTTTTTCGAGCACGGCATGTAGGCTCTTGTTCATCACTGATGAAAATGCATAGCTAACAGGGGTGACTATGTTGCAAAACAGCATTTTCTAACTGAGAGTTTGTTCAATCAAGTAGTGTTATTATACTCTTTGTATGTGTTGCACTTTCCATGGAAATAAATAGGAAGTATTACTTTTGAAGTGACTTACATACATAAATAATGTTTTGTAAGCAATAGAAATGCATGACAAGACCACAATCACCGTTTGTAAAGCGAAGCATGAACTGTAGAAGTCAGACCACTGCATTTTGTTCAAATTTGAGATTATCTCCTGGAA
>NW_011185476.1:0-562 GCF_000146605.3 Meleagris gallopavo | reverse complement strand
ATTAATTAAATGGGTTTAGTACATGCTTTTTGACCAAGAGGGTGGGTGCCTAGTGGTGAGAGAAGATTCTTGTGCATCCTCTCACTTACCCTCTTTCCTGCAGCCCTCTTAGTGACACACTCACAAATTTCCTCTCCAGTGCTGATTTTGCCAGAAAGATACAAGAAGAGGTGGTCTGAAGGGGAGTGGTTCTGCTGGCTATGGCTGTGAAAAGACCCTGTGAGGGCGATAAATCACATCCCCAGGTTCAAGGGCATTGTATGCATCTCCATTCATGGGAACGTGCATTGCAGGACATACCTCCAGCTTCGGACAGCAAATGAGGGCTGTGGGGAGGGAGGGGAAGCATGGAAGCTCTCTGCCGTGAGAGCACCTTCCTCCTCTAGGCAATGGAGTAGGGGTACTTGCTGGAGCTGACAAGGCCACAGAGCACCCATTCGGTGTTTTGCATCCTTTGAGAAGCGAAAAACAAGAGGTGGCAGGGTGGCTTTTCCCCCTTCTTCTGGATGCTTGGGTTTCTGACAGGTTTCTCTGGGAGGGGCTACCCAAAAGCTCCATGAAG
>NW_011185475.1:0-414 GCF_000146605.3 Meleagris gallopavo | reverse complement strand
ACAGGCCTTGAACACCTCCCAGGACGGGGTATCCACAGCCCCTCTGGGCAGCTGTTCCAGCACCTCACCACTCTCTCCGTGAAGAACTTCCGCCTGATATCCAACCTCAGTCTTCCCTCCCTCAACTTAAAACCGTTTCTCCTTGTCCTGCCATCATCTCCCCTTTCAAAGAGTTGACTCCCCTCCTGTCTGTAGGCTCCCTTTAGGTACTGAAGGCTGCAATGAGCTCACCCCGCAGCCTTCTCTTCTCCAGGCTGAACAAGCCCAGCTCCCTCAGCCTATCCTTGTAGGGGAGCTGCTCCAGCACCCTCTTCATCCTTGTGGCTCCTCCGGACCCTCTCCAACAGCTCCCTGTCTTTCTTGTACTGAGGACTCCAGGCCTGGACACAGGACTCCAGCTGGGGCCTCACAAGG
>NW_011185474.1:0-1049 GCF_000146605.3 Meleagris gallopavo | reverse complement strand
AGAACTTCCGCCTGATATCCAACCTCAATCTTCCCTCCCTCAACTTAAAACCGTTTCTCCTTGTCCTGCCATCATCTCCCCTTTCCAAGAGTTGACTCCCCTCCTGTCTGTAGGCTCCCTTTAGGTACTGAAGGCTGCAATGAGCTCACCCCGCAGCCTTCTCTTCTCCAGGCTGAACAAGCCCAGCTCCCTCAGCCTGTCCTCGTAGGGGAGCTGCTCCAGCACCCTCTTCATCCTTGTGGCTCCTCCGGACCCTCTCCAACAGCTCCCTGTCTTTCTTGTACTGGGGACTCCAGGCCTGGACACAGGACTCCAGCTGGGGCCTCACAAGGCAGAGTAGAGAGGAACAATCACCTCCCTGTCCCTGCTGGCCCACTTCCTTGGGTACAAAACAAAAAAATCCCTCTCTGCACTCCTCACTGAGTCAAGGGAGTTCCGAAAGGAGCAGAGCAGCCGTGAGTCACTGGGCAGGGGTGGAGAACAACGGGCTGTGTGGGTGAGGAGAGCCATCCGCGTCAGCAGGAGATCTTAATGGGAGGTCACTCAGCTGCAAGTCCAGCTCCAGGAGCTGTGCCTCGTGTCAGTGTGCTCATCCTTCACGGCACGTCTGCCGCAATTGGGGTCAAACTCATCAAACTGGCAGGGCCTGCTGGGATGGGGCACGGCAGCACAGAGCCGGGCAGGCCCTGCTGAGCACAGGGGGAGATGGGCAGAACCTGCAGCGGGAAATACCGGGCACAGACAGACCTGGCGTCGGCAGCAGCAAACAGCATCTCTGCCAGAGCAGCAAGCCAAGCCGCGGCTGTGAGAGGGAAGTAAGGTGACAGCACGCTCCGTGCAACCAGCGTCATTAAGGGCGGGCGTTAATTGGCACCGCCTGAAGCCCCCATCCGCGGGTCACATACCTGCCAGCACCGAGAACCCTGGGCTGAGAAGAACGGAACGGAGGAACACGAGCTGCGCCTGCGGCCGGCAGGAAAAGCGACTGGCGGCACCGGGAGGGACGAGAGCACCGAGACGCCGCAGGGCGGCGGATCCGCGTCGGGGCC
>NW_011185473.1:0-474 GCF_000146605.3 Meleagris gallopavo | reverse complement strand
CTGCAGTACTTTAGCTTTGTTTTGTTGTCAATCTCAGAGTGCCTGCTGCTAGCTGTGATGGCATATGACCGGTATGTGGCCATCTGTAAACCTCTGCTTTATACTGTCATCATGACCAAGGCAGTCTGCTGGAGGCTGGTGAAAGGTTTGTACTTCTTGGCCTTCCTCAACTCTCTGATGCACACCAGTGGCTTGCTAAAACTATCCTTTTGCTCTTCAAATGTGCTAAACCATTTCTTCTGTGATATCAGCCCACTCTTCCTGATTTCTTCTTCCAGTACCGCTCTCAATGAGCTGCTGGTTTTCATTTTTGGCAGCTTGTTTATGGTGATCAATATAATTTCCACCCTTATCTCATATATTTTCATTATTCTGACTGTGCTGAGGATCCGCTCCAAGGAGAGCAAATACAAAACTTTTTCCACCTGCACCTCTCACCTGATGGCTGTCTCTTTGTTCCATGGAACTGCCATC
>NW_011185472.1:0-1566 GCF_000146605.3 Meleagris gallopavo | reverse complement strand
GCATTCTTTCCAATTCATCTTCCCTTCCTACCCCAACTTTATATATCAATAACATGCAAGTAGAACTGTTAAACAATTCACTTTTCTTTCTTCTTGCTCACTTGAAGTTTATGTATGAATGTGTGGCATAAAGGAACTAACTAGCCACTGTGGGATGAGCAGGAAGCAGGAGGTACAACTTAACTTTTAAAGAACACACAGCTTTCTTTCCTGCTTTAATGCAGGGACAAAAGTGGACATCAAATCTTTCAATGAGAAATGCTGGGTTGTTTTTTGTTTTTGTTTTTGTTTTGCAGCTGGCAAACCTCCAAAGGAGGTCATGCTGTAAAGTGGAAGGTGGTTGGTTGTTGTTTTTTTTCCTTCCCCCCAGCATTTCAAAAAACATTTTTTATTTGTTTGTATGGAGATGCAACCACCTTTTTTCTTTTCTGTCTGAAACTTTGTTAATGTGAGCTCTTGTACCACTGAGGGGCCAGAGACCACATTGCAGTTTCTTGGTGGATCTGCAGAGCAGTGATGTATGTTAGGGGACAAACTGCAGGAAAATGGCACCATTTACCTGAAATGCTGCATTGTAAAGAACTAGGAGATGTACCTGAAAGGTAAACAGGTTTTCAGTCACTAGATAATGTTCCATTGAATATTTTAAAGCATGTTCTTAGTCATTTTAAAATTAAGCAAAATGCTGAGCAAATGAGGAAACTTATCCTATAACTGTTTTTTCCTGTTTGTTTCTAGTTCCAAGATTATCCCCTAAAACACACAGGCCTAGGTCCCCAAGGCAAAGCAGCACTCCTGCAGGACCAGCTCTGCCTTCTCCTCAACCTGGTACTATTCCCACTGAATCTGTTGCCATGCCTGTTCCAGCTGCCTCTCCGACACCTGCCAGCCCTGCATCCAACAGAGCAGTTACCCCTTCCAATGAAGGTGAGTAACCCTCACTAGCTGGCAGATGCTTCCCTTGCCTCATCTCTGAAAATGAAAATGCCTTTACAAGAGCAAAGCTGCTTTATTAAATGATGGCAAAAATTCTGACTGATGTGCTTGATTTTTCTTGTCCTGAGTTCCCTTTTTCCCCGTGATGATGACTTAAAAGTAAGGCTCAAAAGGCTTTTTAGTTAGACTGTATACTTGTATACTTAATTTCCCCTGCTCTTTATCAGGTATGGAAGTGTGGATGTTTGACCTAATTTAGGATTTTTTTTTTAATGTTTTTTTTTTGCTGTTTTCTCATTTGAAGAAACTCAGATCGCTGGTTTCTTAGAATGTTAGAAGCATAGTGAAAGAACAAACATTTCAAGAGCGCAGTCATAAAGATCTGACTCTCAAATCTTTGTAAAATTACATATGAAGAGCTTTTCTATGGGAAATAACTTCCTTTCATTTTAAAGTTTTTTTCAGCCTAGCAAAGAATCTGTATATGATTGGGAGGAGTGAGGTCTGGGACACTTTCATGTGACTTAATAGCCATAGGATGGGCAAAGGAAGGATAACTCTCCAGACCCTAAAAAGCTAGCAGAAAATGTGTAACATAGAGATTTTCCTTCATAAGCTAAACATGGTTAA
>NW_011185471.1:0-711 GCF_000146605.3 Meleagris gallopavo | reverse complement strand
AGTGGCTATCTAAAACATGAACATTTGAAGGGCCTCTTTTCAGGAGATCTGTGGGTTCTATCTTTGCAATTAGCCAAGCAAACACCCTTCAGTGGTGTTTCCAGGAGAAAGAGGAACATGGGTCCGTGTAGGGCACCAGTTAGAGCTAACAGCAGCAGTATCTCTGCAAACAATTCACAACATTGAACAACTTTTCATTGACCCAGAATCACTTCTACTATTTGGACGTAGTGACAATTTTTACAAGGCTGGAAAGGTTATTGTGCTCACTGCCCAGTCACATTGTCCTCACATGTTACCACTCCTTCTGAGAGGGCAAAGAATGTCCTAGCTGCCCCCCACACCATTTCACCATTGATATGCATGCACTTCTGTGGCTGCTGTTCTTCCTGAGCAGCACTATGGCTTTGTTTTTAGAAAAAAAAGAAGAAGAAAAAGAACCTGCCCTGCTAATACAGTGGAGCACTCACGGAAGCAGACTCCATATAAGGATGTGGAGTCTGCCTCCACCCCTGTTGGCTGTCAAGAATGCTGTATCAAATGAGTTACACGTGATGATCACTGCCATTTTATGTTTATCGTCATGCTATTTCTAAAAGCTAACATCACGCTTAGCATCTCATCGTGACTGTACCATCATCTTTGAACATCACCCACCCAGAACCTGCCTCTGCACCTGAAGACTTGGGTAAACAAGAGTCACAAGTATAG
>NW_011185470.1:0-667 GCF_000146605.3 Meleagris gallopavo | reverse complement strand
TGAGCTTCCCGTGACTGACAGGAGCTGCTGGAGCCCGAGGCTGAGGGGAAAGCTCATGGGGACTGAAACAGGCCAGGGGACAAGGGGGTAGGCGCAGCCCCTCTCTCAGCTGATGTCTCTGGGCCTTGGCTTCCTCCACCTGATTGCCGGTGGGGACTGAACTTTCTGCAAGCCTCTGAAGCTGAGAGTAAGCTCTACCTCTGACTTCACCCTCACCCACTGAGGCTGCAAGGAGAAGCAGCTGTGAACTCTGAGGGCAACAGCTCATCTTTTTCATTCGTTGATACTCGGGAGAGGTGATCACCCCCACCACGTGCACTCCAAGCTGAACACCAACAGTAGCTATGCAGCAGCCATGCTCCTGGTGGCACAGCACATCCCAGCAGAGCAGGGCAAGCGCCCAGGTGCGGCGTTCACACGCTGCCATTCCACTGGCTTCAGAGGGGCCACTCCAGCCTGCTTCTGACTGTTAACATTTCAGCTGAGAAAGGAGCTGTGCCGGACGGAGCAAGACTTTCTGGGATAAGAATAGCATCTGCCATCTTAGGACACGGCACAGTTGTCCAGCTCCTGCACGGCAACACGTTGCAGTGAGATATAGAAGGCAAGCTACCCGCTGAGGAATGTCTTCGAGTGCTATTCATGGAGGCGTATCATCTACAGCAGC
>NW_011185469.1:0-563 GCF_000146605.3 Meleagris gallopavo | reverse complement strand
GAGGCCCTGGAGTGGGTTCAAGAAGGGCAACAAAACTGGTGAGGGGTCTGGAGCACAAATCCTATGAGGAGCGGCTGAAGGAGCTGGGTTGTTCAGTCTGGAGAAGTAGGAGGCTCAGGGGAGGCCATATTGCTCTCTATAGCTACGTGAAGGGAGGCTGTAGCGAGCTGGGGGTCGGCTCTTCTCTCGTGTAACTGGTGATAGAACTAGAGGGAATGGCTTCAAACTGCACCAGGGGAGATTTAGGCTGGACGTCAGGAACTCTACTTCTCTGAAAGAGTGGTCAGGCACTGCAATGGGCTGCACAGGGAGGTGGTGGAGTCACCGAGCCTGGAGGTGTTGAAGGAACGTTTGGATTTTGTGTTGAGGGACGTGATTTAGTGATCACTATCGGTGACAGGTGGATGGTGGGACTGGATGATCTCGGAGGTCTTTTCCAACCCTGGTGTTTCTGCGATTCTGACTCTCCGCAGCCCTGCAGCTCGGAGCTCTGCTGCCGCCCGGCGGCGCCGGGCCTGAAGGCGGCAGCGCAGCTCGGCAGGCGCCGGGCGAAGCCCTGACGG
>NW_011185468.1:0-683 GCF_000146605.3 Meleagris gallopavo | reverse complement strand
CGGGGCTTGGCTTGGGGCTGCCGTGGGCACTTCGTACCCGCCGTACGCCTGGCAAAGCACAGCCACCCCGCACCCACGGCAAGCGTTGGTCTTAGTGCCACGTTTCATGCCATCTTCTGAACCGCAGGCACTGGGGGCAGCTTCCCAGAAGAAAAGAGGGAGAAATGCGAGGTCGTCATGGAAGCAAAAAGGCCAAATCCACTTGGGAAAGAATTTTATAAAGCAGTCTGGTGGTAGTTCTGTGTTTCTCCCGTCTCTTCCTTGACTTCCTTACAGGTGCAATAGGTCGGTGCTGTAACACGCCCTTGAACTGAAAAAAGGACTCTAGTGTGGATTTTCCGTAGGCCCTGCGCTGCAAGGTGCGCTGTTGGGAAGAAGCGTCCATCTGCCCGAGGGCAGGAAGGCCCCCGGAGGGACGGACTGAGGCCAGTTGTACGAGGCTCAGCAGGAGCAAGCGCCGGGTCCTGCGCTTTGGTCACGGCGACCCCGTGCCGGCTTCTCCGGGATTCGGCTGAGATGGAATTCCAACCGCCCAGTGACCGTAGAATGTTGGGGTGCCGCGTTGGAATATTCCGGTCTTGTGACGTCGTGGTCTTGCCTCCCCACCCTGTTGTGGCGGAGCAGCCTGGTGGCCCTCAGTGATGTCATAAGCGCTGGAATGAGGGGAGGAGCAGTGCGTGCTG
>NW_011185467.1:0-1028 GCF_000146605.3 Meleagris gallopavo | reverse complement strand
TCAGCTGCAGGCAGAGCCCCAGAGCTGGGAGCTGGGCTCAGGGCTCAGGGATGCTGTGCTCTCAACCTGGCTCTTGCGAGTCGGAGAGCTTCCTCTTCCTAGCATACATCATTTGCGTTGACGGTGAGCACTGCGAGAGTCCCTCCTCTCTCCACGCCTCACCAGGCCGCACTGACGCTCCTCCTGAGCCCGGCAGCCCTTGCTCTGCTCCAAGCTTCACGTGTCACAATGGCCGCTCCATGACACCCACTGTGACATCACCGTCACCGCCTCATGGGCATGGGCCCTTGGCTTCCAAGCAGGAGGGTGGCAGCTCCACCAAACGTTTCCCTGGGCAACCTTTCATAGAATCATAGAATCATAGAATCACAGAATCACAGAATCATAGACTCGCAAGGTTGGAAAGGACATACAAGACCGTCTAGCCCAACCGTCCTCCCATCACCATGACTACCACGAGCCACTAAACCATATCTCGAAGCTCCTCATCCAGACGCCTCCTGAGCACTGCCAGGGACGGTGACTCCACCACCTCCCTGGGCAGGCCATTCCAGTGCCCGATCACTCTCTGGGGGAAAAAGTTTTTCCTCATGTCTAATCTAAACCTCCTGCGGTACAACTTGTGGCCGTTTCCTTGGGTCCTGTTTGTTGCCTGGGAGAAGAGGCCGAACCCCTCCTCATCACAGCCTCCCTCCAGGAAGTTGTAGAGTGCAATGAGGTCTCCCCTGAGCCTCCTCTTCTGCAGACTAAACAATCCCAGCTCCCTCAGCCGCTCCTCGTAAGACTTGTGCTCCAGACCCCTCACCATTTTCGTTGCCCTTTTCTGGACACGTTCCAGGGCCTCAACGTCTTTCTTGTAGTGAGGGGCCCAAAACTGAACACAATACTCAAGGGGCGGCCTCACCAGTGCTGAGTACGAGGGGGATGATTACCTCCCTGCTCCTGCTGGCCACGCTATTCCAATGCAGGCCAGGATGCCGTTGGCCCTCTTGGACCACCGTGGGCACGCTGTCGGCTCACGTTCAGCC
>NW_011185466.1:0-500 GCF_000146605.3 Meleagris gallopavo | reverse complement strand
CCCGTATGTAGGATCTTTTCCAAGCGGAGCCCCATCCTGCCACCTCTCATCCATCTCACCAAGAACACACAAGTACTATTTGTTTTCCTCCTTTTCAGCCTGCACAGCTATGTTTTTTCTGGCTTGGATCCACAAATGGAAAATATAACAAAGGGAAAGTCAAGGATGGATTATAGCTCTGAAAGAAATTTAACAACAAGCACATTGGCATTTTCTCTTCTATTTTGCAATTTCATTTTACCAGTTTCATTACAGCCTTCTGCTAGGTAACATGCTGGATTTTGTTTGTTGCAAATAGACAAAGCTTATGATGTGTTCCATGCTATATCACTCTTATACCTCTCAGCCCCCACCTCTTATCTTCCCTAGCTGATCTTAACAAAGAAATATGCAAATGTTATAAAATGGTTTTGCTGATTGTTAAAAGCTCTTTTAAAATATTTTTTCTCTCGTCTCCCACACCATATGCACTTGGAGGTGTGGTTACATTAGTTCACGGG
>NW_011185465.1:0-914 GCF_000146605.3 Meleagris gallopavo | reverse complement strand
TAAATCAGATGGGAAAATGGGTGTTGGTGAGCATTCACAGGGGTAGACATTATTTTATAGGCTGCATAGATTTAAGGATATGTAGGAGGAAGAAAATGATCTTTGAAAGAGAGAGAGGATCCATTGGCAGGAGAACTGTAAGAGTAGGAAGAGAAATCAGCAATGACTTTAGAATGCTCCTGACGACTGGACTTACTGCTGCAGAAAACAACTCGGTCAGCTGTGGAGCTACCCTTTACCCTTGTGGGTGTACAGATCACTTTGTACACTGATGTGCCACTCAGGGCCTGAATTAATGGGACGAGGTGGGAAGCCAGAGCTTTTATAATTCTCTAAAGAGGCCAAACACAAGTGTGTTTCCCAGTGTGAGCGCACCGCTTTTTCACCCAGCTGTGTTCAGTTCCATGTCTGAGAAGACGCTGGTGAATTGCAACAGGGCAAAGGATGGTACGAGTACTGCACCTACGTGTGTAGTCATCGGGTGGTTTACCAATAGAGATGGTGATAAGTTAGTGATTCTGCTGATTTGTTTTACGGACAGACTTTGTCGATGCCAATTTCTAAGGGAATCTTGAATTTCTTTCATACTTTCTTCCTTCTGTTTTTTGCATACTTATGGCTTCAGAGTGTTGAAATCCTATCGGTATGTACTGTAAAGGATTGTAACCCTGATTGTTATCGCTTTGGGCTTCACACACATTCCTTATTTACTTCCTGGTTGTATTTGTAACCATTGTATTTCCTGCATTTTTATCTAGTCAGTTTTTAATGGTTTTGAACGCCGGTGCCTTCAGTGTTTAAGTCCAGAATCATATGCCTGATCTCCATGTTTCAATCATAATTTAAAATCCATTTGCATGTGACACACCAAGCCCTTCTCCCTATTTTCTGCTGTTGTCTGAAATATATTGTAA
>NW_011185464.1:0-645 GCF_000146605.3 Meleagris gallopavo | reverse complement strand
GGGGCGTTTATGAGTCTGCTGTGCATACAAATCCCTTCTGAAACTCACGCTTCTCAGTATTTCCTTTGTTGCTGTTGTAGTTATCAGTATGTAAGTGCATGGTGACTATTCAAGACACAGTCTGCAGAGGCTCATTCTGCACAGCCACAGGTGCCCTAAGGAGGAGGAAAGGCAGCAAAGCCCTCACCCAGCGAGGCCACGCACTGGTACGTCTCCAGCATCACGTCCCGGTAGAGCGCTCGCTGCGCAGGGTCCAGCAGCGCCCACCCCACTTGGCCACCAGTAGCCCCCATTGGCCCCCAGTTGGCCACCAGATGCCCCCAGTTGGCCACCAGTTCATTCCAGTTGGCCACCACTTGCTCCCAGTTCACCTCATTGGCCACCAGTTGCCCCCAGTTCACCCCAGTTGGCCCCCAGTTGGCCACCACTTCACCCCATTGTCCACCAGTTGCCTCCAGATGGCCACCAGTCGCTCCCAGTTCACCCCAGTTACCCACCAGTTCAACCCACTGGCCACCAGTTCTACCCATTGGCCACCAGTTGCCTCCACTTGACCACAAGTTCCCACCAGTTGGCCCCCAGTTGGCCACCACTTCAACCCATTGGCCACCAGTTGCCCCCAGTTGGCCACCAGTCGCTCCCAGT
>NW_011185463.1:0-842 GCF_000146605.3 Meleagris gallopavo | reverse complement strand
GATAGCTAGGTTAGTCTTCAAAAGGTTACAAGAAGGTAATTCATTTGAGTTTTCTGAAGCTTTTATGTGATTCCATATTGCCTGCTAGTCTGTACACTTAAAGGATTGTCTACACTGCAGCAAGAGGAAGAGATGCCACAGCTAGTATTTCCACTAGGATATAACAGCAAGTTCAGCCCAAGTTCCTTGTACTGAAGCTAGCTTCAATAAATAAAGCTAACCTCAGTATATCGACAGCTTGTCTGCAGCACAATCACAGAAGCTTTTCATTACCATCTCTTCTAGAGTTTTATGCTCATGCTTAATCTGAAAAGTATATTTTTTGGGAAAAGCCATGTTTGTTGTAGAGAAGTGCAAGCAACAAGTAATCTTCTTTCCTTTCAAAAAATCAGCTTCTTGTTGTCCACATTGAAATCTGATCCCACACCATATTAGGATTTAATTACAAGATAAAACCAGTTAATTAATCCTCTTCTCACTCTAGCTGTGAGAGATACTCACCTGCTGGGCTACAAGGTCCAGCCGACTTTCCAGGGTATTAGAAACCTTAATTTTACCATCACTATTGTAGATTTCAACACCTCCAGCACTAGAAAGGAAAAATAAAAGTCATGGAATCCATGATGCATCTCAAAGCTAAAACAAAGATATTACCCCAAATGTGCACTTATTGGCAAGCCAGAGCTATAGGTAACTCTTGTTCATAAACAAACATTTTTTGATCATGACTTAATAAGAGTCAACACAAAGTAATGAAGTGAAGCAGTAGAGCAAAGCATCTCCACAGCTACCAGGTACACAGCTACATACAAAGATGCTCGTAAGCACGGTGTAAATACAAG
>NW_011185462.1:0-489 GCF_000146605.3 Meleagris gallopavo | reverse complement strand
AGTCCACCCTATGCAGGTATTCTGAGAAGATGGCAGCGACATCCAGGAAAGCCTTCAACTACAGATCATACATTCCCTGTGTTAGCCTAAAGTTTGGAACTCGAGTGCAACTAAATGTGCCTATCACAAGATTGAGCTGCCCAGATAACATACACCATTATAAAAGGATGACTGCAAACTGCCATTTTCCTTTGCAGGTCTTGGAGAAGACATGCTTCAGTTCAGTTCCTGTAACTCCTGCCTTGAAGTGCCTGTAGCAATAATACACAAGTACTGATCCTTCAGCAGATCACATCTAACAAGCCAAGAAGGACACGGCTGGTTTGCACAAGTGAGACAGGTTTGTTTCATATACAACTAAATGTGGCATGGAAACAAAGACAGGGAATCGGAAGCACCAGCTGGGAACACTATTAAAAGCACTCTGCCATTAAGCTGCAGACAGGACAGTTTGTGGCTTGTTTCTCTGAGTTTATGGCAAAAAGGACT
>NW_011185461.1:0-816 GCF_000146605.3 Meleagris gallopavo | reverse complement strand
CATGAAGATAAGCCTTCCGTGTTCAAAACTTACCTGGGACCTCACAGATAGCCATCAGCAGCACTGGAGAGCCCAGATGTGGAGGAAACAGCTGGAGTTCTCATTTCTTTGCTAGACAGCTGGAGACTTCCCAATAAAAGACAACACAGCTTTCGATCCCAAGCTTTTGCTGCTCCAGCTGCACGTTGTGGATCCCTGGAGAATGCACTGGCTGAGGGATTCCTGGTAGCATGGTTTCATAAAGCAATGCACATATCTGGCTTGTTTCTTATGAGATTAAAGCACATCTCAAGCTTTCTTTCGGTTAATAACATGAGCCAAGAAGTTCAACTATACAGAAAAGGTTCACTATGCTAATGATATGGAACAAACTTCCACCTTTCCATACTTACCCAGTTTCAAAGAGCTGTATAAAGCCTTTGAGGTCACGGCAGCCCCAACCCATGCAGAAGCAAAGAAGTTAAATGCTTCAGTGGAAGTGGTTGGGGAAACATATGGCAGATGCAGCACGGACCTCAGCTCCCTGATCTTTGCTCATTTTCATCAGCTCCATCACTTCTGCTCTCAAAGAAGCAAAAGCTTTAAACTACGGTAAATAAAAAAAGCCATTTACTATTGTAAGAAGAAAAAAGGTGTTTTGCTATGTAAGTATACTTCCTTATCACCCACTTACACCGGTACAGGCCACATACTCTAAGCAATGTCATTTGTCAACAGCTTGTAAATAATTTTGTTTCATAAAGTAGTAACATTAGCCACTGTTTTAAACATAACAAATGAACACTCAAATGGGAAATATGATACGTAAACAGGAAC
>NW_011185460.1:0-343 GCF_000146605.3 Meleagris gallopavo | reverse complement strand
GTCTGTCTTTTGCACACACAATCACTTTAAAATCATCTGTTGTTCAAACTCTTACCATTCTTTGCTACTCCACATACTGAAATATCTTTTGTACATCTCGTTTAGGGACAACAATCTTCAATGCCACCATAATTAAATATTCATGAAGAAATGTCTACCTAATATTAGAAAATTGTGCTAGCATGAAAAAAAAGGTGGCAGAGTGGTTGTAAATAACAACCAAAAAATAGCAGAGGTAAAGTACGCAAATGCTATGTTGCTGAACATGTGAGCAGTTACACTTGAGACAAGTGGGGCACCACCCCTTGCACTGGCAGCTTCATTCTCAGGTGAAATAATCAAA
>NW_011185459.1:0-1145 GCF_000146605.3 Meleagris gallopavo | reverse complement strand
CCCTGGATGGTCATCCCGTGCCAGGCTCTTCTTTTGAATTTGCATAGTATTCCTGTGACGTTGCATCCCAGAAATTCTTTCTGATTCTTTCTGTCCATCCTTGCTATGCTTTTTGATACAAGCAAAAAGAGCAGTGCAAGCTGCTGTCTGTGGCCAAGAAGATATTTTGCAAGTGGGATGGATGCAGCATATGGGCATGCCAATGCCAGTCCACCTGTGCGTTTGGCTGGTGCTTGACACAGCTCTTTTTCCAGACTTGAAAAACCTGCAAAATTCTATTTTGAAACCAGAGCAAATCCAGTGTGTCCTACTCTCTAAAATCCTACCTTCAACTCTAACAAGCACCTAACAAAAAGTTTATATTATGAACAAAGCCTCTATTATCCTGAAATTTAAAAGTGAGTTTTGACTGGTTCAATTAGCAAATAATCTATTCTTCTGACTATCCAAAACATCAGTTAAGATGTGGAGTCCCCTCAAAGACCAGATTTTCTCCAATAGGTAAAGATGTATAAACAGATGTGAATGTGCATGTAAGTTATTTTTCTAAATAAAAGGATCTGACTTAGAACATGTGGTTAAAATGAGATGTGGTTTAGACTCTGGCATTATTCAACATTGCTCAAGATAAGCACATTTTTAGAACAATTTGGAGAATTTCGACTTGAAAATTATCTATCTAGGGATTGTGTTAATATCCTAATAAAAGTATAGCACTTGTCAAATGCCATCCCTATCTTCTATGTCAGTGAAATCAATGTCTTGTCTGTTCGCCGTGTTGATGATATTTTGCAGAGAACCATGATGTGGCTGTTCATCGCCATTACTTACTTAATCTGTACTACTGAAAGTTCCAGTGCAAGCCCTGAGGTGTCTATGGACGTTGTAAGTCTTGACTTCCCTCTGCTCTTTTCCTGTTGTCATCCGTTCCCCTAAAAAGCCGAAATCTTGGGCATGCAAGTTATTTACTGTCATGGCCTAAGTAAGACCTATGGTCTCTGCACGTGCACCTTTACCAGGGTTTGAGACGGGGGTTTATTAAAGCTTTGAGATTTACAGCAGACTTTTTAGGGAGCTGAGCTAGGTGAACAGGTTTGGTCCAAGCTTGGAACTTTGCTTTTGTTGCTGCCTGGCTCTTCACAAGC
>NW_011185458.1:0-777 GCF_000146605.3 Meleagris gallopavo | reverse complement strand
TCATAGAAACATAGAATGGCCTGAGTTGAAAAGGCCCTCAAAGATCATCTAGTTTTAATCCCCCTGACATGGGCAGAGTTATCAACCACTAGACCAGGCTGCCCAGTGCCACATCTAGTACTCTGAGAAATGGGCAAATTCTGCTTTGCAGTGAAAGAGCATGGGACAATTTGGTGTGCAGTCCAGAGAAACCAAAGTTTTTCTTTTGGAGAGGTTCTTAAGAAAAACTGTCAGCAACATGAGCCAATTAGATAAAAATCAAACACAGCTAGAAAAGCAAAGCTGTATAATATGCCATTTCCAGTTTATATTCCAAGAAATGCAGGGGATGATGGTGGCCTGGCACAGTGTTGAGCAGCAGTAGTAGTGTTGGTCCCTATGCCTACATCTTCATCCTTACCGGGTGGGAGCCCTGCAGGGTGCTGGTGGAACGAGGGCTAATGCAGAATGCCAACTGCATTAGCAAAAACGAAGACAGGTGAACTATGTTCTGAACATCTGTTATCCGATGTATAAATATGTTTCCATCTGTAATAAGAACGACATGAAGATGTCAGCAGATTTTTGTTGTACTTTCCCCGATTGAATTTTTTTTGACAGATGATATGAGCCTAATTATTCCCTTTACAAGGTTTTTACGAAGTTGGGCCGTGCGGGGCCTGCAGGAGCCGCGGTTGGGCAGCAGGGGGCAGGAGAGCTCCAGAAATCCCTGTGCGCTACGGCGCTGCCCGCTGCTGTGGGCACCGGCATGGGGAGGAGGGAGCGGGGGCTGCCGCT
>NW_011185457.1:0-693 GCF_000146605.3 Meleagris gallopavo | reverse complement strand
GAGATCAATACCACAGAAACATGCTTTCCAAATGTCTTTTATCCAGAGAGAGGAATGTCTGTCTTTCAAGGCTGTTCTTTTCCGTATGTACAAACTAGGAGCAAGCAACGAGTTGCTAAAGTGGATGTGTGTATGTGCACATACACACACACATGTATATGCATCAGGAGAATTTGTTTTGACGCCTTAGTAGGGCACGTAAGCCAACACAAAAATTAAAGGCAGGGAGCTATATTAAGCAGGAGCCAGCACAGAGACCTGCAGGGAAAAATCCCTCTCTGATTTGAGTAAGAAGGAGTCTGCCAACTGCTGAGAGCAGCTTTCTAGCTCTTTCTCTGGTAACACAGAATTTGCTTTCTTTAAAGGCAAGCCATTCCCCGCAAGGATTTGCTAAAAAGGTGAAAATGTGCGGGAAGCATTCTTCCTTCAGCTGGAGCCTAAACACCTCAGCTGACCTTAGGTGTCTCTGTGCTCCAGCCCTGTATCTCATCTCAGCTCATTTTGCAACAGCTACTTAACCTAATTACAGGGGAGATGACAGCTCCAGACTGAAACGAGGGAAGGCGAACAGCAGGTGCATCTACCCTGTGCACTAATGCGTGATTTCCCTAGCAGGAAAGGACCCTCCTCACTTTGCAGAAAATGAGCTCTACCTGCGGGAGCACCGGATAGGTGAGAGGAGGAACACAAGCC
>NW_011185456.1:0-464 GCF_000146605.3 Meleagris gallopavo | reverse complement strand
TTGGAATGTGATGCTTTATCTTCTAAGTTCTACTTATTTTCCTGTTTTTGCCTTTCTTCTGTCCAAGTTATATTCTTTCATACCTGAGATTTTTCTATTCTGATTCTTCATTCACTGTCATGGCATCACCGCAAGTCTTTCAGCTTAATGTATTTAAGGCTCTTTAGTTGCTCTGAAAATAATCCTTTAAATGGGTGCTGTGACCTCTGTGACTTCTCTGGTTGCTTCTGGGCATGAATGATGCCAGCATCTGTCCATGTGAACCACCATGCGCCTGTGATACAAGGCTGAAAACCTCCAATGAAGACAAAAGTGAACACAAAGGACCAAATAAAACACTTTAGATTCTTGGTTTCTAATGATCCATGGAGTATAGGAGAAAGCATTGAGCATTCTTGGCGCAAACACTATTTCTGTAGTATCTGGTTAGACTGGTCCTAGGTTCTAGGACACCAGTATGAGTC
>NW_011185455.1:0-608 GCF_000146605.3 Meleagris gallopavo | reverse complement strand
GATGTGCAGCTCAAGGTGTTGTTGACCAAGTCACCTAATCCAGCAGGGGGTGTCCAGGATGTTTCCAGCACCTTCTCCCCTGAATTTTGGACATGAATACCCACAAGCAGCCAGCTGTGGGATGGGATGCTGATTTCCCTGTTTCAACCCCATAACTTATCTGTTTTGTGCAGAAGGGGTTTCTTGAGGAGCACCCCTCCGTGCCTCCACTCGTACCCCAGATGGCCCTGAGGACACTTTTAAAGGCCTTTAAGCCGTGACCTTTCAGCATTGCTGCCTCAGATCACCGCAGTACCCAGGAGCTTGGTGGTTGGTTATTATGATGACCTGAAGGAAGCTCTGGGTTGCTCATCCCAGTGCTGCTGAGTGCCTTTGTGAGCCCAGCACAGCCACGTGGCACACTGCTGTCCCATCAGGGTGACACCAGACACCAGCCCCAGCTGGCCGGTGGTGAGAGGGCTTGGGCATCTTGCTGTTACTGCCAGAAGTTATTTTTAAACCACTGGCTCCAATTTATAATTATCTGCATCATGTGCTGACTGCAGGACTTCAGAATACTCTCCCCTCCTCCTTCTTCTCCTGTCTTTTCTGTCCCACAGTGCTGTCTT
>NW_011185454.1:0-637 GCF_000146605.3 Meleagris gallopavo | reverse complement strand
ACGTTGTACCTGCTGCTTCTTGTGCTGTCGTGCCAGGACCAACCTGTGCAATGTGGGTGCATCCCCAATAGCCTGTCCATGGCCCTACTCCTGCAAGCTGTGATGGAAAGGGAAAGGTGTAACCACTGAACCGGTCTGGGGATGCAACGAGCATCCTTCCTTCTCCCTGTTTCCTCCTTTCCCTTCCTCCAGCCCATCCCTCCTCTCTGCAGCCCATCCCACTGGGGGACAACACAGCTCTTTCACACAGACGTGGGTCTGCTGAGTTCAGGTCACTGCATGCCAGCACAGATTGCCAGGACTGATGGCAAACCAGGGCTTGTAGTCTGGCTCCTCCTGTCTGCATCCCCCCAATTCTGGGCAGTGCCACTGCAGCACAGAGCTCACCTTTCCCAGAGGTGTGAGATCAGTGGCTGTGGGCTGAACCAGGGTGTCCATGCCTGCATGCAGAGGGGTCCCAGCACTCTCTCCCTGACTCTGATTCCCAAATGCCCTCATTCCTCATGTTTTAATGCTTTTGCTTCCCATCTGCACCTCCTGCCCCTCCTTGCTCTGGGCAGAAAAGTGAACTCAGAGCTGCTACACAGCAAGGAGAGGCAGACGGCCCCACGCCAGCCTGGGGTCCAGCCCACTCCTA
>NW_011185453.1:0-1519 GCF_000146605.3 Meleagris gallopavo | reverse complement strand
GGAGAAGAACAACTCATAAACTACATGGAATTTTTAAGGTTCTTGACACAATCCCATGTGACATCCTTGCCTCTAAATTGGAGGAAAATAGATTTGATGGGTGGACCATTCAGTAGATTAGGAATTGCCTGTATGTCTGCAGCAAGAGTTGTAGTCAACAACAGCTGAATGTCCAGGTGGAGATTAGTGACTAAGATGTCTGTGTTGTGATCAGTACTGTTTAATACCTTCGTTAATGACATAGACAATTGGATTGATTGTACTCATCAAATCTGCAGATGACACCAACCTGGGGTGCTTCTGATTCCTTAGAAGGAAAGGATGCTATCCAGAGGGACCCAGACAGGCTTGAGATGTGCACACCATGAACCTCACAAAATTTAGTAAGACCTAGTACAAGGTGCTGCATCTGGGTCAGAGCAAACATTAATACAGACTGTAATGAGTGGATTGAGAACTTTCCTGTAGAAGGATCAAGGGGTGCTGCTGATGGGTATTGTAAGCCAACAGTGTGTGCTTGCAGCCCAGAAAGCCAACAGTATAAGGAGCGGAGAAGAGATCAAAGGAGGTAATTCTCCCCCTACTCTGCTCTCCTTAAACCCCACATGGAGTACTGCTTTCAGCTCTCTTGTCCACGGCTCAAGAAAAACACGAAAACACGTAGCTGTTGGAGCAGGTGTGGAGGAGAGTGACAAAAATATCTGGAGGGCTGGAGCACCTCTCCTATGAAGAAAAACTGAGGGAGCTTGGGCTTATTCAGTTGGGAGAAGGCTCCAAGGGACTGTGACATACAGAAGTGATCTCTATTGCCCAGAAATTGCTCGTGTGAAAACTTCTGGAAGATGGGAAAGTCTCCAAGGACTTGCATTTCTTTGTACTAATCTGTTTTAGGACACTGCCAGTGTCAGGTCAGAGGGTTATATCTATTGGCATTTGGTCTATGCAAGAGCATTACTTTTCCAGACATGCAGGGAAGAGTCTACTTACATTAAGTGTTTGGAATAGAATGAAAGTAAGAAGTTTAATTTCCTGATATTTTGAATTTGTTTTTTGAGACTGAGAAAAGGTGTTTACTTTTGAAGTTTAGTTTATTTTTAAAAAGCAGATGTTGTCATTGGTCTCAAACATTGATTTAAAATAAAAGCAGTCAGTTTGAGAGACTCTAAAGAAAGAGCATTATAAGAGACAACCTACAGTTGGATCCATAGAAATAGGTTGCAGTTAAACAAAGAGTCTTCCTTTTTGTGTTGGATTCATTGACAGTGGAAGTTGTTCTTTGGGGCAATTGCAAACTAAGCTGGAAATACCTTTTATAACTGATATAAGTATGTTGAACCTAGCAGTTACTTCCACTATGTGTACACTGTTTGTTCATCTGCTACTATAATTATAAAAACATTTTGTTGAGAGCCTAAAATCCTTGTTTGGCTAGCTGCTGTGCAGAAGACTGCACAGTTAATGTAAGTTTACAATGGATTATTTCTACCACAAGAAGGTTTTGTTCTGTCTTTTTGGTATG
>NW_011185452.1:0-1096 GCF_000146605.3 Meleagris gallopavo | reverse complement strand
TGAAGTTCACTGCAGTTAAAATCGAGGCAGCAGCACTGAAGTTCCCTGCCACTGCAAGCTCCATTTTGGCTGTTCTCATCATTCACTAAGCATATGTGGTAGTATCTGCAGTGCATTTCCCTAGAAGATTTTTGGGTTTATTTTGGGCAATTAGAAGTGACAACATCAACATTTAGAGCATTGCTTGTATTCCCTTTACTTATTAAAGAGAACAGCTGGTTAATACTGATAATATGTTGAAGCAAGCACATATGGATACACAAATACACATAAATATCTAGGGAAGACTTGTCATGATTTTCTGATGCTATTCTCTTATATTCTTTTACCAGATAACAGTTAAAAGGTAAAAAACAACACCAAAAAATTTTCATTTGTTTTTAGCCTCAAATTTAGCCTCAATAAAACACAATGAAAGATCACTGTTTTGATATAGCAAATACTTCAGGCTAAAATGCTTAAAGTCAGCATAGGAGAAAGTACTGCAATATGTTCCCTACAGTAGCAGCAGGGGGTAGACACTATCCTACTCACTCTGTGCAACTTCCAGCAAAAATCCACGCCAAAGCTATGCATTTCAGTGGGAATTAAAGCAGCTTTAATGAAGCCAGAAGCTGGTAGACCTGAGGGAGAATTCATGCAACTCATCTTGTCCCAAACACCCATGTTAATGCACCTGCTGCTGGTAGTGAACAGGAACTTGCTCCACTTCTATGTTCCTATAAAATCATTAATGTGTTTTATTGCTTTGTCTTGCAAAGCAAGGAAGCTGGAATGCATGAAACCAAATATAGGAAGATTTTGAGAAATTCTGCTGTTTTGTTGTATCCTGTTTCAGCGTCCCTCCTTTCTACTCAGAAACAGTTTGTTTTAAGCAATGAAAAATGTTGTTTGGAGTTTTTGCCTTTGTTGGCAAATACCGATTCAATTTACAAGCAGTTCTCTGAGCTAGCTCAAGACTTCCACTTTTAATAGGAATCTCCAAAAATGGTTTATTTCCCAAAGGCTAGAGAAAATCAAACGATGATTCATTTTTGTTTTCCTAAATAATTACATAGTTCAACATAATTATTCAATAAATACTGTTTGTTTAGCC
>NW_011185451.1:0-691 GCF_000146605.3 Meleagris gallopavo | reverse complement strand
AGCTGCTGCATCTCTAATTTTGCAGCTAATGGGGGATTTCTGTAAGCCATGCAGTGCATATCATAGAATCATAGCATGGCTTGTGTTGGAAGGGACCCCAAGGATCATCATGTTCCAACCTCCCCTGCCACCAGGCAGGACTACCAGCCTCCAGATCTGGCAGTAGATCAGGTTGCCATATGGAGCTGAAGTCTATGGTTTGATAACCAGCAAGAGCCAATAAGCCGGACTGTAATGCTTGCACCATGGTGGTGATGTGATCAGCTGGGTAACAGCTCAGCAAGTGAGAGGAGGGACAAGTGGTGAGAAGTGTATGGAGGACAGCCAGGGCTGCTGGACCTGGTTAATGTTTACACTCAGTGTTGAAGTGCCACACTGTGTCCACACAGAGGTCAGCATGGAGACAGAAGAGGTGAAACAGCGCTAAAGGTACTGGTGTCCCAGCCAGCCTTCTATAGCTGCTGCTGCACTTGCCTCATTTTATGTCCACTTTCCTCCTTCTCCTTAGGTGGTGTGGTCCCTGCAAGATCCTAGGCCCCCGGTTAGAGAAGATGGTGGCCAAGCAGGAGGGGAAAGTGGTGATGGCCAAAGTGGACATCGATGATCACACAGACCTTGCGATTGAGTACGAGGTAGGAACCAGAAAAGCATGAGCTTGCTGATTCTGCTGGTGCAGGGCATGTTCCTCTGC
>NW_011185450.1:0-512 GCF_000146605.3 Meleagris gallopavo | reverse complement strand
TGGTCAGAGGGCTGGAGCAGCTTCTGCTGTTGAGGAAAGGTTGAGGGAAGTGGGCTTGTGTAGCCTGGAGAGGAGAAGGCTACCGAAGGAGACCTGGTTGTGGCCTTCCAGTGCTTGAAGGGAGCGTATAAGCAGGAAGGGGAACGGCTGTTTGTGAGGGTGGATGGCGATAGGACGAGGGGGAATGGTTTTAAAGTGAGACTAGGGGTAGGTTTAGGTTGGATATTAGGAGGAATGCCCTGGAGGCATTCAAGGTCAGGCTGGATGTGGCTCTGGGCAGCCTGGTCTGGTGGTTGGCATCCCTGTCCGTAGCAGGACGGTTGAAGCTAGATGATCATTGTGGTCCTTTTTCAAACCCAGGCCATTCTAGGATTCTGATAAATGTTTATAAAAAATCTTAAGTGCGGGAGTCAAAAGGACACGGCCAACCTCTTGTCAGCGGTCTGTGGGGACAGAAGAAGGGGAAACGGCCATAAACTGGAGCACAGGAAGTTCCGCACCAAAATCTAAGG
>NW_011185449.1:0-461 GCF_000146605.3 Meleagris gallopavo | reverse complement strand
TGGCGATAGGACGAGGGGGAATGGTTTTAAAGTGAGACAGGGGAGGTTTAGGTTGGATATTAGGAGGAATGCCCTGGAGGCATTCAGGGTCAGGCTGGATGTGGCTCTGGGCAGCCTGGTCTGGTGGTTGGCATCCCTGTCCGTAGCAGGACGGTTGAAGCTAGATGATCATTGTGGTCCTTTTCAACCCAGGCCATTCTAGGATTCTGATAAATGTTTATAAAAAACTTAAGTGCGGGAGTCAAAAGGACACGGCCAACCTCTTGTCAGCGGTCTGTGGGGACAGAAGAAGGGGAAACGGCCATAAACTGGAGCACAGGAAGTTCCGCACCAAAATCTAAGGAACTTCTTCACAACGAGGATGACGGAGCGCTGGCGCAGGCTGCCCAGGGAGGCTGTGGATTCTCCTTGTCTGGAGATATTCCACACCCTCCTGGACGCCACCTGTGCAGCCTGCTGTC
>NW_011185448.1:0-885 GCF_000146605.3 Meleagris gallopavo | reverse complement strand
GACAGAAGAAGGGGAAACGGCCATAAACTGGAGCACAGGAAGTTCCGCACCAAAATCTAAGGAACTTCTTCACAACGAGGATGACGGAGCGCTGGCGCGGGCTGCCCAGGGAGGCTGTGGATTCTCCTTGTCTGGAGATATTCCACACCCTCCTGGACGCCCACCTGTGCAGCCTGCTGTCGGGAGCCCGTTTTGCAGGGGGGTTAGACCCAATGATCTCTGGTGGTAACTTGTAACCCCAGTTCTGTGATTCTGTGATTTTATTTGTTGCTTCTTGCAGCAGTACAGTGTTTCAGAAGAGAGAAAAGCACGGCGGGCATCAACTGGATTTCTGTGCTTGGTAAAGCTGCGCTGAGAACTGGGCTGACTCTTGCACCTGGAAATGCGTGCAACGTCTGCAGACACAGAGGCATAACTTTTCCCTGCAGGTTGAGCTTGTCTAAGGTAGGTGATTGCTGGGTGAGCTTCTGCTTTAAAGCATCAGGTTGTACAAAGAAGGAACTGTACTGCGTTCAGTTCTGGGTCCCTCACTGCACGAAGGACACTGAAACCCTGACATGTGTCCAGAGAGGAGCAGGGAAGCTGTGAGGGGTCCAGAGCACCAGTCTTACGGGGAGCGGCTGAGGGAACTGGGATTATTTAGCCTGGAGAAGAGGAGGCTCAGGGAAGGCCTTCTCGCTCTCTGCAGTTGGCTGCAGAGAGGTGATGTCGAGGTGGGGGTTGTCCTCTTCTCCCGTGTAAGCAGTGATAGACTGGAGGGAAGGCCTCAAGTGGCACGAGGGGAGATTCAGGTCGGATGTGAAGAAAAACGTCTCCACAGGAGCGGTCAGACGCTGGAACGGGCTGCCCAGGGAGGTGATATTGTTACTGTCCTTGCGGGTTTGT
>NW_011185447.1:0-594 GCF_000146605.3 Meleagris gallopavo | reverse complement strand
AAAGTTCTTTTTGTTTTGGTTTGGTTGGCGGTGGTTGCGGTAGCTAATGGCAATACCATTCCCGTAGTGCAACAAAGGAGATACCTGAGAAAACAGGAGAGTCTTGAGTGCAAAGAGGGACTGATGGCAGTGCTCTATGGAAGGAATAGAGAGGCCGACAGCGGCCGTTGGTGGCTGTGCAGCGCTATGAGTCTGTGTCTAAATGGTGGTACTTAAAGCTGTGTGAAGTCCCTGGAGAGGCCGAACAGTGTGAAGGTGCTTCAACTCATAGCTGTGCAACCCAGGAGTGAAGTGTGTTCATCAGCTTTCGCACCTGGTAGCGTTTTGTTTCCTCGTGCAGCTTTGCTCTGAGCAATGTAGAGCTGCCAGGCAGACCTGGGTCCATTTTGCTGCTATCAGCAGGAATGAGAGCAGTAACACTTTCTGTAAGTGCAGTGCAGTTGAAGAAGGAGCTAGTTTGGGCTGTAAAATTAGTGCATTTGAGGGATTTTTGCTTGAGTTGGGCTAACAGGACGAGGCTTCTATTGGTGACCGGTTTCTGTGACAAGGAAAAATTACACTTTGTTTTAGGGCTGGAGCGTGGGATTTGATTGA
>NW_011185446.1:0-629 GCF_000146605.3 Meleagris gallopavo | reverse complement strand
AAAGAATGATAGTGCAATTTACAGGTAGTTGATTGTTACAGTACAACTAATGAAGTGCTGTTTAAAAGCTACCTTTCTTGCAAGCAGTGCATCAACTAATAGACAAGTTACCACAGAAATAAGACTTGAAAAATTTTTGGTGATCTTGTATAACCTTTAAACCTGCTTGGAGATGTTATCCAAGCTGACTACCCAAAGCCTCAGTCCAAAAAGCTTATGCTCTGTATAGAATATGAGGAGAAAACGTGCCTTTTTATGGATAAAGCAAGAAGGCATTACAACTTTTCAGTTGCTAGTAAAGCAGCCCCTGGGAGGAATTTGGAATTTAAGTTGCAATCATTTAAAGATTTAGAAGAACTGAAACTCCTAACTAGAGTTCAGAAAGCACAAAATTACTTGCAGAAGGTTGGGGTGCAAGATGCAATAGATTTTTTTAGAGATCCTAAACAAAATCATTAAAAAAAAAAGAAACATATCTAAATACTGCAAAAGCTCCAAACCGTTCAGCACAGCAGGATTGCTCTCAATGAGTTCTTTTCCCACTCTGTAGTCATATCTCAGATTGTTTCAACCCAAGGCAACCCTTGCGACTTGGACTTTGTTAAACCTCATTAGATTCTCATTTGCTC
>NW_011185445.1:0-1326 GCF_000146605.3 Meleagris gallopavo | reverse complement strand
GAAAAAGAGTATTTTGTAGCTGACAGTTTGCTCTATTATAAATATTGTAATTGAGCTCTTTATATCTGTTGTAGGAGGCATTACTTTCTACTCCAACTGTAAAAAGTTGGTATCCTTTTTCAACAGCCTAAATATCATTCTTGCTTATAGGTCAGTTTTCTTTTTAGAATTTCCCTTGAGTTTAAGGCAGTAGTGCGTCCTTTGATTCACCTTCATCTTTTGCTCTGCTCATGTCCTCAGAATTTCATCTGGCTGTAACTACCAATATTTTTTTCCCATTCCTTGCACTACACACCCTTCTTGAAAATTACATAGAGATTTCTTTTTTTTTCAAGACTATGAAAATCAGTAGAAAGATGTATATTAATTTTAAATGGTTTTGAATTGAGCCTATATTAATATTACATGTACAAAATTATGTTGCCTAGTGATAATCCAAGCTGAGACTTCTCAGCAGTAAAGGAGCTACCTGCTGTTTCGCATTCTAATGTTGCTCAGCACTTCAAAGGAGGAGGACTGTGCTCTTACAGGTTGCTTATATTTCCACAGAAGCTCCTATTTGACATGGTATATTACATGATTCTAGTGAATTCCGTTTATTCTTATTTATGGAAGAAACTAATAGTGTATTAATGATACTCTAGGTGTCATTTAGAGATCAGGTACAGGCCTGCAGAGTCATTCTTAATTATAGTGACAGAAACAAAATTAAAAAGCCAAAATGTCATCAGATGAAAAATGATCTTGATGTTATCAACAGTTTCTTCCAAATAACCCTATTATTTTTGAATGAGGATAAATTATATTTTTCCATGCAAAATATGAAGAGCAGTAATAAGAATCATAATAAACTTTTCAATTTAAATTGCCCAATTAGTTCAGATACTAAATGACGTAGTAGGTTAAGCTGTATACAGCACGATAGCAATGAATGAGTTTTTTCTCTAACTTTTCAGTAGTGCATTACCCATACGCGTTTCTAAATAGTAGCTAATATCACTCATTTTTTCTCTTTCTATTATGATTGTTATAGGAAGATTAAGCATTTATTGCAATTAGGAGAGAAAGAAAGCTGAAAGAGAATTGAGGCAAAGACAAAGGACAAGAGAACTCTATCAGGGAAGAAAAAAATAAATTATATGATTGATTAGAAGTGTATTAGGGTTTGCTTTTCATTTTTATGCATGGCTTGATGTGATAAAGGTAACACATTGAAAAGCACTGCAATTCCACAAAAGCACTGAAATCAAGGTGGCTAAAGTGCATCTCTTTAACTGCCATCTCATGTTACAATATGTATGGGTTGCTCTGAAAGTAATGCCTCCT
>NW_011185444.1:0-822 GCF_000146605.3 Meleagris gallopavo | reverse complement strand
GGGAATATAACAATAGCTGTGTATTTTTAGAAGTACTGCTGTTCATCATATCAGACATGTTCACTTACATATTGCTACCTGGCTGTCTACCATCCACTGTTAGATCTTCTAAAGTAACACAGATCCAATTTTACAGGTACCTATTTACAAGTATCTCGATCCTGGAGTACTGTATTCCTGTGGTGTGCTGCATCCAGATGTGGAGTCCTCAGTACAGGAGATATATAGACATATATAGATAGATAGATAGATAGATAGATATACCAGCACGTTCAGACGAGAGCCACAAAAACGATCGAAGCGATAGAACACCTCCCCTATAAGGAAAGGATAATAGCTGAAGCTGTTCAGCCTCGAGGAGAGAAGGCTCCAGAAAGACCCAATAGTAGTCTTTTAGTATCTGGAGGGGGACTATAAGAAAGAAGGGGACAGATTCTTCAGCTGGATCTGTTTTGATGGGACAAGGAGAAATGGTTTCAAACTAACGGGGGAGATTTAGATTGGATATAAGAGAAAGGTTTTTTAATATAAGAGTAGTAATGTGGGAATATATTGTTTAGTTTACCACTATGCCCAACAAGGTTTGTAGAGGGTAGGATAAATGTGCAGCGAAGGGTGAAGGCTATAACACAGAACTGTTGAAATACTAAAAAAATTGCTTTTTCAGCTTTGAGCAACATTGGGTCAGACACAAACAAAATTACTATAACCTCAATACAAATGAGCAGTCCTTGCTTATGGATGTTATATTTATAGGATGGCTATATATAATTTATAAATATATTTACGATACAGAGTTATAGTCAAAGAAAAAAAATCATC
>NW_011185443.1:0-511 GCF_000146605.3 Meleagris gallopavo | reverse complement strand
CTGAACCCCGATGACATGCTCTTCTAGCATAGCTTTTATTCTGGCCTCATACATCAGAGCCCATGCAGGCTAACTTCCCAGGCTGCTTGTGGGTACACACAACTATTGGAGACCCCAAAGGTTACTTCATCAGCAGCTTAAAGGCACTAGTTTACTAACTTGAAATCATTCTTCATCAGTGTGTGATTCTGTGTGGTGATTACATGGGGACCTTAGTAACTAAGAACTGCTTGGCAGACCAGATATTTATTTACAAACAATGCAGTGTCTTAGCTGATTAAATAAGATGGTTTGAATTTGGCTGTGACACCTTTATGGCTTTTGTTTTACCTTTGCCATAGTTGCCTTGGAGTAATAGACTAATGTAGCTGTGAAAATCAGTAAGGTTGGTTGGGGATGTACTGTTAAAACTCCTTGGTCCTTCTAAGCTGATGGCAAATTACAGCCTGTACTATCTCAATTCACACTTTTTCCTTCCCTGGGCTACTTTCATCATTGAACTATGCAGCCA
>NW_011185442.1:0-739 GCF_000146605.3 Meleagris gallopavo | reverse complement strand
TATTTCTTAATAAATGGACCAAAACCCAAGAACATCAGTAAGTTCTTAGCTGTTAAATAAACCAGGTTTTTTTTGTAGCAACATCTCTGAATGTCATGAAAACTTCTCAGCGTAAGAGGTGATGTTTTAATGTATAGAAGCACTATGCACATCTGAGAAGACATTTTTGAATTCTAGCATGGAGGACATCTTGAGAAATGCTTAATGTGAAATAAATATTGAAAAATGGTTGATGTAGTGGATATGATGATAGCTAAGGAGAAATTCGGGTTGTATATCAGTGAAAATTTCTTCTCCCAAAGAGTGGTGAGGCAGTGGCACAGGCTGCCCAAGGAGGTGGCGGAGTTGCTGTCCCTGAAGGTGTTCAAGAAATGTGTAGATGTGGCATTGAGGGATGTGGTTAGTGGACATGGTGGACATGGGCTGATAATTAGACAAGAAGATCTTAGTGGTCTTTTCCAAACCTAACGATTCTATGATTCTATAATTGAAGCAAGTACTACTTTAGCAGACTTGATACAAAGCTGTTGTTGATAGACAGTCATGAGCTTCTATAATTCTGATAATTATGGCTATCAAAAGATGTAAAACTACCAGTTTAGGAAAACCAGTGGAAGCAAAATATGCATGTGCTAAGGAGGAGGAGATACCTCATAAATGAGAGAGCTCTAAAATTAACTACAACACAAAACAGGGGAGAGAGTTTTAGCAGAAATTTATGCTGCTGCAGTGAAATGTA
>NW_011185441.1:0-666 GCF_000146605.3 Meleagris gallopavo | reverse complement strand
CATTTTAAGACAAGAATTCCAAACGTTTTTGCACACTGCCTAGTCAGTCATCCTATAAGAAGCATCCTATTAGAGCTCAACTCATTAGATTTGATCTTATTCTTTGGTGCTGAAGTGACCTCAGTAACTTAGATAGTTTTAATGCTGACTGTATGCAGAGCTGAAAGGCTCCAGCCATTCATCATCACTGACCTCAGACAGTGACCGTTCATAGCCAGAGGAGGGAGGACCTGTAGGCTGATCTGGAGCTTGGAACAGTCAGCATTCTGCAGGGTAGGGAGATTGACTTCTTGGGACTGTACATCTTAGCTATAGCCTCCTCAAGAAAGTAACCCTGAAATTACACTTAGAACAGTTGCTGATTAAAGCTTCATTACAGTGTTAATCTCATAACACCCATGTGCCATATTGACTATTTAAAAATTGGAAATGCTTGAAATACATTGTTCTTGAAAACAATGTTTAAGAAAACACATGTATAGAGTTCCCTCATTTGTGTATTAACTCCTTGAATAGCCCAGATCAGATCATTTGGCAGCAGTGCTCCAAGTAGTGCACATTTGGGAGTAATCACACTGCCAGTTTTCCTACCTTCTACTGTAAAGTCTGCTACTATGAAGCTGCTTTCTGTCTGAAACTGTAGCAGCACGTGAACCTGTTGCCATG
>NW_011185440.1:0-460 GCF_000146605.3 Meleagris gallopavo | reverse complement strand
TCCCTGCCACAGGCAGGGCTGCTAAGCGCTAGATCAAGTACCACATCAGGCTGCCCAAGGGCCATCTGACCTGGCTAGATGACATAATATCCAAACGTAGGTATCAACTGGAGTCTAACTCTCAACAAAAGTGCAGGAATGAGATCTCCAAATCACTGCTTAAACCACAACTCCATTATTACACTAGGGTTTCAGTTGTGTTCCTGAACACATCTGCACTTCAAATCAGATGCATCTACCTGACACGTGATCCAATAACTGTAACCCCCAAAAGAAGGAAGAAATGCTACCATGAAATTCAGTCAGTTGTTTTGATTTCTCTTTCAGCTGAACACCAGATACCTCTTGAAAGAAAACAATGGGGAAAAAAACCAATCCCTTTTTAAAGAAACTCACCTCTGCAAACTGAAACAACGACGACTTCTGACACACTTCTGTAGAATCGGTCGCATCAGATTGG
>NW_011185439.1:0-558 GCF_000146605.3 Meleagris gallopavo | reverse complement strand
GACTGAGTTTATGCTCTGTCTGAACGAGGAAGATGCATATAGACTTGGACGCGTGTCTCTAAAGGCCATCCATTCCACCTAGAAGATCAGGAATTCCATATCAGACTTTGCCCAAAGGCCAAGGTTCATTAAAGACTTAAGCACTGATTTGCAAGTGGAGCAGATTTCTAAGTTGAGGACTATTCTCTAACAACCACCCTAAAAGGGATAAAAGGAGGATAATCCTCCCTACACCCGTTTCCTACATAGTAGATACCATCTTTGTCTTTTCTCACTAAGTGAGCTGAGCTGCCTTGTACTTCAGTGACACATGTTCACAATGACAAAGTCCACAGGAACAAGAGCACACAGGTACCAGTTGCTTCCCCAGCTCCTGACATTCATTTCCCAGCTTATGGGCTGAACTGCACTACAACCACTGCATTGCAGCCCGGTCATTGCCAGAGGGCAATTCTCAACAGAATCCACTACCAAAATGCACTCACTCAGCTCAGAGACCAGCACACTATTCACACAACAGCCACACCACATAAAGCTAATTATAACTTAATTAAGTTA
>NW_011185438.1:0-484 GCF_000146605.3 Meleagris gallopavo | reverse complement strand
AAAGGAGGATAATCCTCCCTACACCCGTTTCCTACATAGTAGATACCATCTTTGTCTTTTCTCACTAAGTGAGCTGAGCTGCCTTGTACTTCAGTGACACATGTTCACAATGACAAAGTCCACAGGAACAAGAGCACACGAGGTACCGAGTTGCTTCCCCAGCTCCTGACATTCATTTCCCAGCTTATGGGCTGAACTGCACTACAACCACTGCATTGCAGCCCGGTCATTGCCAGAGGGCAATTCTCAACAGAATCCACTACCAAAATGCACTCACTCAGCTCAGAGACCAGCACACTATTCACACAACAGCCACACCACATAAAGCTAATTATAACTTAATTAAGTTATTAGCAGACAGAAAGCCACAACCTACCTAACCACAACACTGCTATTTTATACTGCATAGTGGAAGGTGATCCATGAACTCAAAAGACAGCACTGCCACCTTCTAGTTGCTCCTTATCCTCTTCAAGGACCACTC
>NW_011185437.1:0-1337 GCF_000146605.3 Meleagris gallopavo | reverse complement strand
ACATACTCTTATAGAAAAATCAGCTTTGGTTCTTATACTTTCAGGAAGAAACTTTTCTAATTTTTTCTTTAAGCCAAAGGTCTACATCAGAACATTAGACAGGACCTAAGAAGCCAAGTCTGCCCAGCACCGCTCTGGGAGAAGTTCAAAATGCAAGTCTGCCTGTAGTACAGATACATGCATAACGCAACCTGGCGGCCCGCAAAGTTGCCAAGAATCAGAGAACAGATTTCAGTGTAATTACGGACATGCTATCAAGTTCTGCGTAACTCAGCAAAGGAAACACACAACATCAATTTATTTAAGATGGCAACAGCTACGCTACACAAAATGCTACTGCTTAGACCAGCACATTTATTATTAGAAGTGGCAAGCACCATACCTAATGGCCCAGTGAAGGGGAGTCGAATTCAAGTCTCCACCTAGCTGATCCACTACTGCACCTTTGGAAATATAGTACCTGCGTAACAGCAACAGAACAAGATTAAGATAACACAGAATAAAGAGTGAAAATATTTTGCTGAGGATAACATAACATTCTTCCTGTACAGACTGTAGCAGAAAAATATACGATTCCAGTTTTATTTTCCATCGCACATCACTTTTCAAGCCCAGTAAAGACAGTGCATTATTTAAGTTGGACCAGTGCAGGTCTGTGTTAACCAGGCAGCACATGATCCGAACACTGACAATTTAGAGCGGAACACGTCTTGTGGCTGCCACCATGAGGCAACAACACGCACTGCTGTTGTCACTGAATAGAGCTACAACTGAGTTACCAAGTTTCACTACATTTTACACGCAGTACTGAGCCAGTAACTGGCCAGTTACTGAGTCGTACAGAGCTGGAGATTATAAAGGAGGAGCTCGTATGTTTAATACCTACATGCATCACGTGTGCTTCAGTCTACCGTTGAATTGTGTCAGCATTCTTATAGGCTGGGGTGGAATCAACTGAACCTCAGCTTTGCATCGAGAGTTATGAACCAGTAGTCTTCCTTATGCTGAAAGGTGGAGATCAGATCTCAGCAACGCCGTCTTATTGCAATACTGTCTAGGGACGGGTTGTGAAACATGGCAAGGCCTCCCGCCGGCCACCTACAGATGGGCTACTTACAGTCAATAGCAGCTATCTGCTAGAAGGCTGTGATTCCCCCTCTTAGATGTACGGCACTCTGGAGCGTGCCCAGCCTGTTGCACCTTGCTCATTGGCTTTGGTATTTTTCTCCCTGCAATAGTCCCAAGTCAGTGTATTGAAATACCACACTTTCAACTTCTTTACTGCTCCAAGTAATTATCAGAAGTTTTTGCTACGTGTTCCCACTGGTTTTAAACCA
>NW_011185436.1:0-2274 GCF_000146605.3 Meleagris gallopavo | reverse complement strand
ACGATTCCAGTTTTATTTTCCATCGCACATCACTTTTCAAGCCCAGTAAAGACAGTGCATTATTTAAGTTGGACCAGTGCAGGTCTGTGTTAACCAGGCAGCACATGATCCGAACACTGACAATTTAGAGCAGAACACGTCTTGTGGCTGCCACCATGAGGCAACAACACGCACTGCTGTTGTCACTGAATAGAGCTACAACTGAGTTACCAAGTTTCACTACATTTTACACGCAGTACTGAGCCAGTAACTGGCCAGTTACTGAGTCGTACAGAGCTGGAGATTATAAAGGAGGAGCTCGTATGTTTAATACCTACATGCATCACGTGTGCTTCAGTCTACCGTTGAATTGTGTCAGCATTCTTATAGGCTGGGGTGGAATCAACTGAACCTCAGCTTTGCATCGAGAGTTATGAACCAGTAGTCTTCCTTATGCTGAAAGGTGGAGATCAGATCTCAGCAACGCCGTCTTATTGCAATACTGTCTAGGGACGGGTTGTGAAACATGGCCAAAGGGCCTCCCGCCGGCCACCTACAGATGGGCTACTTACAGTCAATAGCAGCTATCTGCTAGAAGGACTGTGATTCCCCCTCTTAGATGTACGGCACTCTGGAGCGTGCCCAGCCTGTTGCACCTTGCTCATTGGCTTTGGTATTTTTCTCCCTGCAATAGTCCCAAGTCAGTGTATTGAAATACCACACTTTCAACTTCTTTACTGCTCCAAGTAATTATCAGAAGTTTTTGCTACGTGTTCCCACTGGTTTTAAACCAAGGTAAATCAATTTCAGTTTTACAAATCTCGGCAGTCTTACATTCCTGGTAAAACAGATCTTTCTGGAGATCTATTAAAAAGGCCAATTCTCTGCCTCGTTTCATTTTCTTTAAACAGTCTGCCTGTTTACGTTCCCTCAGTACATTAAAGATAGTCTTCCAGGCACCTTTCGTTCCCCAGAGAGTGGTGTCTTTTGCAACATATTTTTGTTAGTTCAACTGTGCGAATAAGCTCTTTTCATTTAAAAGAAAGTCTATTTCCCTCAGCTTCTGTGTCAGCCTTAAAACAGCCCTGGTATGAGCCGGTAGGGCACTGCAGCAGTGTAGCGTTTCCAGTCTTTCCCGTATTTGCTGTAACAACGGTGTTCGTCCCTAATGCAACGGTGAGTTAGCAGAATAGTCATATAAACAATGTAGAAGTAAGGCAAGATGTGTTCAAACCCACAGGTCAGACAGTAGGCCAGGGAGCCCATCAGATCTCCAGTGTAGTTAAAATGGCGTGCCCACCCCCAGAACCCCGAGGTCAGCAGCTTGCTGTAGTACTTGGTCCCATCCACAGACATGTAGGAGCACTCAATGTAGTCGGGCTTCTTGCCCCATATCTTGCAGTTGCCATTGGTACGGCGGAAGAGATCTTTCTGGTGGTTTGTCATTCTGAAGATGTAATAGCCAGCCAAGCCCAACGCCAAGATCCCGATGGCATTAGCTGTGCAGAGCTGCACAGGGTGGTAAACCAAATATAAGCCCTGGGAGACAGAACAGAGACATGCAGTGGTTTACTTTAAAAACACACCCAGGGTGCCAGACGAATTCCTTGACCTACAGTGACCCAGGACAGAGTATTAGAAAGAGCACAAAAGTTCATCCTATCAGTCATAACATGGAATCTTTTTCAGGAAATCCTGCATCGTACATCTCCTTTCTTTCCACTGCTGCATTTCTTAGGTTACACAAGGAAAAGGGAGAAACAGTGAGGATGCTGATCAACTGGAAAAGGGGGAGGAGGAAAACACAAACCAGTCAAACGACCATCCAACAAAAAGGAGTACAGAAAGGGACTGAAGGGAATTACAAAAGATACGCAGATGAAACAACAGACAGTGACAGAAAGAGGTACAAAAGAAGAGAGAAGATGTAATTCCATGCAGGGACGGAAGGCTCTCCTACAATGAAATTCTTACAGAGAGTGTTGTAATAGTCAGTATTCAAGCTGTAAAGAAAGAAAATAAGATAAACACCAATCTGCTAGAGAGAACGTTTCTGGAAAGCTTCTTTCCTTTTAGCCCAAACACCAGTTTTACCCTATCTTTACCTGCAGAGTGTAGAGGTAAGGCAACCAAACGCAGTCTCCCCAGCCCAAGTACCATCCAAAGTGATCGTGGCAGATATCAATGGTTTTCAAATACCAGGCTTCATTCCAGAAATAGTCCAAAACATAAATACCCTGAAAAAGAATGATTCTACATCACTCACTACAATGATTCCACATTCCTTCACTACAA
>NW_011185435.1:0-1593 GCF_000146605.3 Meleagris gallopavo | reverse complement strand
TCTATTAAAAAGGCCAATTCTCTGCCTCGTTTCATTTTCTTTAAACAGTCTGCCTGTTTACGTTCCCTCAGTACATTCAAGATAGTTTTCTAGGCACCTTTCGTTCCCCAGAGAGTGGTGTCTTTTGCAACATATTTTTGTTAGTTCAACTGTGCGAATAAGCTCTTTTCATTTAAAAGAAAGTCTATTTCCCTCAGCTTCTGTGTCAGCCTTAAAACAGCCCTGGTATGAGCCGGTAGGGCACTGCAGCAGTGTAGCGTTTCCAGTCTTTCCCGTATTTGCTGTAACAACGGTGTTCGTCCCTAATGCAACGGTGAGTTAGCAGAATAGTCATATAAACAATGTAGAAGTAAGGCAAGATGTGTTCAAACCCACAGGTCAGACAGTAGGCCAGGGAGCCCATCAGATCTCCAGTGTAGTTAAAATGGCGTGCCCACCCCCAGAACCCCGAGGTCAGCAGCTTGCTGTAGTACTTGGTCCCATCCACAGACATGTAGGAGCACTCAATGTAGTCGGGCTTCTTGCCCCATATCTTGCAGTTGCCATTGGTACGGCGGAAGAGATCTTTCTGGTGGTTTGTCATTCTGAAGATGTAATAGCCAGCCAAGCCCAACGCCAAGATCCCGATGGCATTAGCTGTGCAGAGCTGCACAGGGTGGTAAACCAAATATAAGCCCTGGGAGACAGAACAGAGACATGCAGTGGTTTACTTTAAAAACACACCCAGGGTGCCAGACGAATTCCTTGACCTACAGTGACCCAGGACAGAGTATTAGAAAGAGCACAAAAGTTCATCCTATCAGTCATAACATGGAATCTTTTTCAGGAAATCCTGCATCGTACATCTCCTTTCTTTCCACTGCTGCATTTCTTAGGTTACACAAGGAAAAGGGAGAAACAGTGAGGATGCTGATCAACTGGAAAAGGGGGAGGAGGAAAACACAAACCAGTCAAACGACCATCCAACAAAAAGGAGTACAGAAAGGGACTGAAGGGAATTACAAAAGATACGCAGATGAAACAACAGACAGTGACAGAAAGAGGTACAAAAGAAGAGAGAAGATGTAATTCCATGCAGGGACGGAAGGCTCTCCTACAATGAAATTCTTACAGAGAGTGTTGTAATAGTCAGTATTCAAGCTGTAAAGAAAGAAAATAAGATAAACACCAATCTGCTAGAGAGAACGTTTCTGGAAAGCTTCTTTCCTTTTAGCCCAAACACCAGTTTTACCCTATCTTTACCTGCAGAGTGTAGAGGTAAGGCAACCAAACGCAGTCTCCCCAGCCCAAGTACCATCCAAAGTGATCGTGGCAGATATCAATGGTTTTCAAATACCAGGCTTCATTCCAGAAATAGTCCAAAACATAAATACCCTGAAAAAGAATGATTCTACATCACTCACTACAATGATTCCACATTCCTTCACTACAAGAAAGACATTCAGGCCCTAGAATGTGTCCAGAGAAGGGCAACGAAACTGGTGAGGGGTCTGGAGCACAAGTCTTATGAGGAGTGGCTGAGGGAGCTGAGATTGTTCAGTCTGGAGAAGAGGAGGCTCAGGGCAGACCTCATTGCACTCTACAACTTCCTGA
>NW_011185434.1:0-1018 GCF_000146605.3 Meleagris gallopavo | reverse complement strand
AGGTACTTTGGGCGTCCCAAAGAAGAGAAGCAAGCAATGATATTCCTTTCTCTCTCGATTCTTATACTTGCAGGTAGAGCGCTTGAGAAAGACTTTGGAGGCTGTCCTCAGCCTCTTCTTTTCCTCGTACCATTACAAAAGCGGACTGCCAGAAAACAAGAAGACTTTACACGCTTTTTGGGTTTGAATATTTTGTATTTTTTTTGTATTTTTTTTAGTAATAATTTTTTAATAAGGTTTTTTAATTATTATTTTTAAGTCCTATCCAATGTATTAAGTTCTCAGTCATACAGCTGATGAATTTTCAAGGTCTTGCTCCAGATGGACCATGCTCCACTTGAACATCAAGTGGAGCAGGAGATAGACTTCATCCAGAAAAGTGGAATTTTGATGGGATGTTGCTGTCTTATGGAGAGGACAGCACGCGGACACAGATTTCTGGATGGTGACCATCACTCTCGGCCATCGCTCCTGCTGTCTAGTCTCTCTTCGTCATCGGTATCCAGCAGGAGGTCACGAAGCTCTGGGGGCACGGTTGTATCCAGGTCGTCATCTGACACTTCTTCCACCAGATTGGAAGGGACCAGTCCTCTTGTGCCATCCGTCAGCTCTCCCAGAAACCAGCCATCCTCATCCACGTCTCCAAAGATGTAAACGTATTGTCCAGCAGTCAGAGGGAGCTCGTTTTCTGGGTCCTCATTAGGGCCCTGAAAAGGATCGTAGCTGTGACGAGCTAAGAATCTCCGAATTAGTGGTGATGTTCGTCTGCGCGTGTGCAGGCTGCAGACTGCCATCAACTGCCGTTCTGACTCCTCCAACCCTTCCTGTGGGTTGGAGCATTCCTGTTCTGGGTTTTTCCCAATCTCCTGGAGCTGCCTGCATTTTTCCTCCAGCCTCTTGCTGAGCACCTCAAGTTTGGCCCCAGCCTGCTGGAGCCGGTGCAGCTCCTGGCGCGCTTCTGGAGAGTGTCCCTCTCTCAGCAGGTGGTTCTGGGCCTGTAGGGCCTGGCTCTGCCTCT
>NW_011185433.1:0-534 GCF_000146605.3 Meleagris gallopavo | reverse complement strand
GTCATCTGACACTTCTTCCACCAGATTGGAAGGGACCAGTCCTCTTGTGCCATCCGTCAGCTCTCCCAGAAACCAGCCATCCTCATCCACGTCTCCAAAGATGTAAACGTATTGTCCAGCAGTCAGAGGGAGCTCGTTTTCTGGGTCCTCATTAGGGCCCTGAAAAGGATCGTAGCTGTGACGAGCTAAGAATCTCCGAATTAGTGGTGATGTTCGTCTGCGCGTGTGCAGGCTGCAGACTGCCATCAACCGCCGTTCTGACTCCTCCAACCCTTCCTGTGGGTTGGAGCATTCCTGTTCTGGGTTTTTCCCAATCTCCTGGAGCTGCCTGCATTTTTCCTCCAGCCTCTTGCTGAGCACCTCAAGTTTGGCCCCAGCCTGCTGGAGCCGGTGCAGCTCCTGGCGCGCTTCTGGAGAGTGTCCCTCTCTCAGCAGGTGGTTCTGGGCCTGTAGGGCCTGGCTCTGCCTCTCCAGGTTGCTCAGGGCTCGTTGGAGGCAGCTGCGCTGCTCCAGCAGCTTGCTGCTTGTGCTGCC
>NW_011185432.1:0-771 GCF_000146605.3 Meleagris gallopavo | reverse complement strand
TGTCCAGCAGTCAGAGGAGCTCGTTTTCTGGGTCCTCATTAGGGCCCTGAAAAGGATCGTAGCTGTGACGAGCTAAGAATCTCCGAATTAGTGGTGATGTTCGTCTGCGCGTGTGCAGGCTGCAGACTGCCATCAACTGCCGTTCTGACTCCTCCAACCCTTCCTGTGGGTTGGAGCATTCCTGTTCTGGGTTTTTCCCAATCTCCTGGAGCTGCCTGCATTTTTCCTCCAGCCTCTTGCTGAGCACCTCAAGTTTGGCCCCAGCCTGCTGGAGCCGGTGCAGCTCCTGGCGCGCTTCTGGAGAGTGTCCCTCTCTCAGCAGGTGGTTCTGGGCCTGTAGGGCCTGGCTCTGCCTCTCCAGGTTGCTCAGGGCTCGTTGGAGGCAGCTGCGCTGCTCCAGCAGCTTGCTGCTTGTGCTGCCTGGGAGCCCCAGGTCTTGCTTGGACATCTCTGGCACCTAGAACCAGAAAATCATAGAAGAACAGAATGGTTTGGATAGGAAGGGACCTTCAAAGCTCTCCCGTTCCAAGCCCATGCCATGGGCAGGGACATCTTGCACTCGGTCAGGTTGCTCAAACGTGCTCCAGGCTGGCCTGGAGCACTGCCAGGGACGGGGCAGTCCACAGCCTCTCTGGGCAGCCTGTGCCTCATGGTGCTGAGTCTTTCTTCCTTGTATCTCATCCACATCTCCCCTCTTCTACTTTCAAGGCATTGCCCTTGGTTGTATCACTACTCCCCTGCCTTACAAGTCCCTCTCCAGCCGTCCCTAGT
>NW_011185431.1:0-918 GCF_000146605.3 Meleagris gallopavo | reverse complement strand
GTGTTCATAAACATTGCCAGGTCATTAGTGAAGATATTAAAGAATATCAACCACCAGTAACCAGATAACATTTGAACTCTAGACTGCTGACCAGTCTTCCTTCAACCCAGACAGTTTTTGACCAACCTTTCTGCTCAGCATCTCTGCAGCTTGGTTATACTGTGGGAGGGAGTGCTGAAGGTCAGACAGGAACGTTCGCTGTGTTTTCCTCATCCACCAAATGTTGCAGAAGGCAATCAGCTATGACTTACTGACTCTGTATTGGCTGTTCCAGATCACTACTTTGTCTTTCATGTGCCTAGAAATGGCTTTTGGGAATATTTGTTCTCCAGTCTTATCAGGAAGAGATGCTAGGATGACTAGCCAGTAGTTCCCCAAATTTTCCTTCCTCGGTTATTTGGGAGCTGCAATAGAACTACTTTAAAGGGAGATATTCTAATAATGAGATTCCCTGGAGTCCTCCCTCTCACTCCCCATGTATAACCCTTTATACAAGGGCTATGCAGACACTCTGTCCCCAAGAGCCCATACATGTGCTCTGCTGACAGTGGTGACTGCGAGAAGTAAAGATGGTGTTAGGACTATCCAATTACTATATGGCCTCTAGAAGCTGAAATACAGCAAGTAGAAGTCACATTTAAATCCTAATGAATACGGCAAATGCCCTATAAGGAGGAAAACTTAAAGTCTCAGTAGGGAAAAGTGGGGGAAAAAAAAGGAAAGAAACTGTTTATCCCAGATAATAAGCCATTTAGCGAAAACATGGAGTCATTCTTCAGATGCCTGTTACACACAGGAAAATGTACAAAAGTACAAGAAAATTCACAAATATAACTGATAGATTCAGACAGTGAGCAAATACCCACTCCAAAAATGTTAGTCTGCCATTTGAATGGGCACTCTGCAGTGAGCTCAATG
>NW_011185430.1:0-744 GCF_000146605.3 Meleagris gallopavo | reverse complement strand
TTCTACGATTCCATAATTCCACAATTCCACGATTCCATGATTCCACAATTCCATGATTCTATGATCCTATATATCTATAATTCTATGATTCTATGATTCTTTGATTACTGAATGTCCTCAGTAAGGAAACAGAGATTGCTGAAGGAGTTTATGTAACCTCTTAAGCCATTAATGTGTCAAGAACTGAAAATCAGAAAAAGAGGAATTAAAAAATTAAAAATGAGCAATAATCCCCTTGGGATAAGGAAAATTATTTCCTACATTTTTTCCTGTGGGGTTTTTTTTCAGTTGGCCATAGGAGAAGGTTATATCTGAGCTCACTGTTTGTGAGCTGTATGTTTGGGAACACACCCAGGCAGAGATGTGGCAGGTCTTGTCTTATGTACTATGGTATTCATCCCCATGGGGACAGCCCTCTGCTCTGAAAGTCCCCATCCTAACACCCGTGTGCGGTGCTGTTGGTGTTGTTAAACTCATCCACATTTTCTGTGCTGGTTTGAATTCATAGAGGATGCAAAAGAAATTAAAAACACTGCTATGGGGGCACACACTGTGTTGTTGAAGCATCCAGTAGCTTAGTGCATGACACAGATGCTATTTTTCACTGGGATCATTATTATTTCATAGAAAGTCTTAGTGCATCTGGCTTCACAGGAAGACAGGAGATTGCAATGGAGAGGGGTCTGCAGGGCAGTGGTCATGGCACTGGGTTTGCTGGAGCTCGAGAAGAGTGTAGATAATGCC
>NW_011185429.1:0-2474 GCF_000146605.3 Meleagris gallopavo | reverse complement strand
GGCTGTGGAGTTACCCAGCAGCAGCTCAGCCCCATTGCTCACCGCCCCGCCCATGGGGGATGGGGGGAGAGAATTGGGAAAAAGCAGAAAAGAAGTTGAGCTCACCACCCATCAGTGGTTGTCCCATCACTGTAAGCACGTGGTGATTGCCATGGTGAGTCTGTGGGATGTGAAATGATCCACCTCCAGGCCTCCCCATATTTACATGCCAGCCATCGTCCTCCAAAAAAAATGGTCATTAACCACTTGACTTGCTTAATTACCCTGTGTGTTTCACATTCATGGATAAGCAGTGCAATAGCATCCGTGGCCAAGTCCACCCCTCGATCCCGAGCCCAGCTACAGGCACCCATCACCTCCTCCTCTGTTGACATTCCAAAACCTCTGCCTTCATCCGGTCCATGACCATTTCCAAGATCCCTGCACAACGAGGGATTCCAATTTGAGCCCGCCGTGTGACCACTGCAACCCACTTCCTCCACATAACATCAGTTGCGCGTTGGGTGAACTAATTCCTGTGTAGTTTGGTGGCAGGCTTGCTGTTGCTCTCTTCTGAGTCACTTGATACTTGGAAGAACGTCGTTACCACGATGGTGGTCACACACTGGGACAGCTTTGTTAGGTAGGAGTTGACGCTCCATGCCTGCCAGTGCTCAGGAGGCATTTGGACGATGCCCTCGGTGCAATGCTGTACGTTCTGGCTGGCCCTGCAGTGCTGCACTGAGGTGTCCATGGAGCCTTCCCTTCTCCATGCTGAACACCCGCAGCCCCCTCAGCCTTTCCTCACAGGGAGCTGCTCCAGCCCTTTCAGCATCTCCGTGGCCTCCTCTGCACCCATTCCAACACCTCCACGTCTTTCCTGTGATGGGACACCCAGACCTGGATGCAGCGCTCCAGGTGGGGCCTTATGATGAAGGAGAAGAGGGACAATGCTTTACTTCTGCTGTGTCAACCGCCCCGCTCAGCTCGGTGTCATCAGCAAACTGCTGAGGGTGCACTCGATCCCATCATCGATGTCACTGATGAAGATGCTGAAGAGCACCGTTCCCAGGACGGACCCCCTGGGGACACCACTCAGCACCACCTCCAGCTGAGCACAGAGCCACTGACCACCACCCTCTGACCACGGCCATCCATCCAATTCCTTATCCACCCAATTGTTCACCCTTCAGGCCCACAGCTCTCCATTTTATAGGTAAGGATGTGGTCAGCTCACCTCCTCCTCCCTCCAGAAGGACCTCCCCAAAGAGCACGGCCCGGACACATTCTCTCGGTGGAGACGTGCCATGCTGCGCCCATCCAGAACTTCTGCGCCTTCCCTGCTGAGGACAAAGCCCTCATCCCACCCTCTGAGCACTCCAGGGTCACCAGCATCACCTAGAACAAAGGCATCACCTTCATCCAGCTCCGCTCCCAGGGGAAGAGCAGCTCCTACAACTGCGAGCTCATGAAGGGTAAGGGCTGCAGCGTGGTGCTCCAGAATGGGCAGCTTGGATGGATCGGGGGACTGGCAGCTGCTTATAGCCCAGAGCTCTGCACGGTCCCTCCAGAAGGACAGCAGGGCAGCAACGTGCCCTCATTGCATCTCACGGAAACTGCAGGCGCTGCTTTCCGCTGCTGACACTTTTGGTGCCGCTGCCCAACGTGGAACAACAGCGGAGTGAACCATGAGAGCAGCTTCTCGTTGTGAGAAGTGCCTCTTCACATCGATGAAGCAGTTACCAGGTGGAAGACGGTTTGCCTGCATAGAGGTGAGCGGAAGGACAGAATGCAGTGTCCGCAGTAAATCGCTGGCAATCAAAGATAAGAAGAACAATAGATGCTCTGTTGTTGAAGATATGACAGCAAAGCAGATGTCTGAGTTCCGAGAACCAACTCCAGTACCAAGTTGTTTGGGCTACCCCCACCAAAGCTTGGAGGTTCGCAGTGATGGTGACTACAAGCCTTCATCCACTGACCACCAGAGACCCCAAGCACATGTATAGCACTCCTGCTCAAGAGGGTGGGACAGTATGTTAATTGCTTCTCAGAATTCCAGCCCGTTTTCTTTTTCCTGGAATGCAATGTGTACTTAAGCCTTTCGATGTGTAGTCACTGCTTTTCTTGGTGTGTGAGGTCGGCTCCTCCAATCCACCCCAAGACAAAGGCTGCTTGTCCGCTTCTGCTTATCTTTACAGCCATAAGCAGCAGTACTGTGACATGGTGGCACCCACCGCTCACCCCCGGATCATTCCCAGCTGTCAGTAAGAGTCTTATCATCGAAAGTGCCTCATGAAGCGAGCTTTGAGCCCAAGCCAACATTTGTTGTCTTTCACCCCATCACACAGAGGCTCAAAGGTTGTTCGAAACTGATGCGTAAATGACCATCTAGGGTGGTGAGGAATGGAATGGAATGGAATGGAATGGAATGGAATGGAATGGAATGGGGAAGAAATGCAATGGGGAGGGAAGGGAAGAAAAGGGAGGGGAGGGGA
>NW_011185428.1:0-632 GCF_000146605.3 Meleagris gallopavo | reverse complement strand
GGGAAGAAATGCAATGGGGAGGGAAGGGAAGAAAAGGGAGGGGAGGG
Organism: Meleagris gallopavo; assembly: GCF_000146605.3. Taxonomy (NCBI): domain Eukaryota; kingdom Metazoa; phylum Chordata; class Aves; order Galliformes; family Phasianidae; genus Meleagris; species Meleagris gallopavo. Next base: position 585 of record NW_011185428.1, on the reverse strand, counting down.
GAAGGGAATTAAGAAAAAGGGAAGGAATAGAAAAGGGAAAGTAAAAAGGAGAATGGAAAGGAAAAAGGGAAGGGGAAGGGGAACACATGAGGAGGGGATAGGGGAAGGGGAAGCGGAAGCGGAAGGGGAAGCGGAGGGGAGAAGAGAGGAGAAGAGAGGAGAAGAGGAAGAGAAGAGGAAAAGAAGGAGAAGAGAAGAGGAAGAGAAGAGGAAGAGAAGAGGAAGGGAGGAGAGAAGAGAGGAGAAGAGAGGAGACGAGAAGAGACGAGAGGATACAAGAGGATACGAGAAGAGAAGAGAAGAGAAGAGAAGAGAAGAGAAGAGAAGAGAAGAGAAGAGAAGAGAAGAGAAGAGAAGAGAAATGTAAGCAGAAAGGAATGGGAGGTAGGGGTATGGGAGGGATAAATGTTGCCCAGTTGTTACCATGGATTTCTTGGGCTTGGTAAGAAGTGTTGCCCTGATCTGTCCCACTTGTCCTCGGTTGGAGTGGTTACAAAGAGCAGCAGGCTGTGCAAGTTGAATAAAGCACGGAACCTTACACGGAACAAACATTAGCATTGCATCAGCACAAAATAGATCAAATAG
>NW_011185427.1:0-411 GCF_000146605.3 Meleagris gallopavo | reverse complement strand
GATGTGTTAAAAGCCAGAACACTAATCTATGTAACTGGGATCCAGACAGAAACTGGCAGTTATTCAGGAACATATGCAGGTGTAGGGCTACCTATATATTTCTGGGATTCAGGATTGCTTACAGCAAAAAGCTTAAGATTTCACAGAAACTTGCATTACTTACTGAGGAACCTTTATCTTTATGTGAATGTAGTGGTCTCCATAGCCATAACTATTAACCTTGGGAATGCCTTTCCCACTCATTCGAATTCTCTGGTCTGGCTGAATACCAGGGGGTATCTGTGAACACAGAGGTGTCACATTCATTACTCCATTGTATACATGTATATAGTTATTACATATTTACCATAATTAACTATTTCTCTAGCAAGATTCAAAATAAGATGGCAGATCTGGTACATTGGTGCAGCT
>NW_011185426.1:0-397 GCF_000146605.3 Meleagris gallopavo | reverse complement strand
GCAAGAAAGAAGAAGCTAGGGTGCACTTTAATGTGAGAGCCTTTCAGTAGTAAAATCTAGATAGAGAAAGAACAGAAAAAAAAAACAGAAAAAAAAAAGTAAGAGGAAAAGAATTCCCTGATTCAGAGGAGCTCTGCTGCTGGGGACTGACCAGGCAGTGGGCTGGAGGCACTGAAATGGGAACCGACCCTAGAGCAAGGGCTGGTGGCCAGGGACAGGGAGGGAAAGGAGAAACTTTCAGCTGGTCAAAGAGATGGGGAAAAGGAGTCGGAGATGAACAGGCAATTCAGCAGTGGGTGGGAAGGATAAATATACATGGACTTGGAAACTTGCCTCCTAGGAAAGACCACAGAGACCATCCAGAACTTTCTCTTACCTCTCCAAATCAGCTGCTGGG
>NW_011185425.1:0-550 GCF_000146605.3 Meleagris gallopavo | reverse complement strand
AAAGTTCACATCTGGCATCCCATTTGATGCCTTCTCAACCTGTCACTCATACTTCATGTCCTCCAGAAAAGCAGAGTGCATAATGGGTGTTTTTGGACTATGCAAATGCTCTTGCTCTACCAAGGCCGCGTTCTTTGCTCCTTGGCACAGATTAGCAGACAAGAGGCTATGATGTAGCAACTCAGAGATTTCAGCAAGTTTTGGATAGGATCCTAGATTCTTTTCACATTATTTCTTCACAGTTTATGCTTAAAGATGAGTAAAAGAGCTCATAAATCCACATAAATTATATCTTTATATGTATATTATGTCATTACAACAGTACATATCTGTATGTATCCATATGCCATTATATCTGAATGAAAGTATTCTTAGACCTAAAAAGTAAGAGAATATCAATAAATAGGCATACTGTCTTGTATTTATAGGTATCACAACAATTGTTTGCTTCTTCCAGACTTACCAGCAGTATAGCTTAGACATCTACACTCATGCATCTGAATGGGATGCTGAGAAGGCAGAGATACTGAATGCCTTCTTTACTTCTGTC
>NW_011185424.1:0-885 GCF_000146605.3 Meleagris gallopavo | reverse complement strand
ATGCAGGAGATGCATAGAGATCCTTTCTGGCTGGGTTGTCTGTGGGAGAATTATTGGCACGTGCTTCATAGACTCTTATTATTGATGAGAAAATAGATGGAAGACTAAAAGATCTGTAAGGAAGAGTTGCCATATAGCTTTGTAGTGTCTGCCCAGACTGCTTGCCTGGCCTTGGGGTTAAGGTCTTGCTTTTCCTAGCAGCCCAGTGTTACAGCAAGGTGTCAGATCCTTTTGTTGCCCTTCTAGACCTGGCATCAGATGGGACCAGGGCACTTGCTGCTTCTTGAGTGCCTGCCCCAAGTGAAGCACTTGGGGGTCAGTGTTTTGTGGGAATGACACCATATCTTAGAGACCTTCCTCTTGAGCTGAGGGCTCACATGTTTGATCTCAAAGGGCCTAGGGGGAAATCCAGTTTTAGTACTGTATTATATCTTCTGAAGTTTTCTTCCCACCTGAGTTGAATATTTTTGAATATTTCAAGGCTTGTCCTTTGCAGAGGAGGGACACCAAAGAGGCGTCCCTCATCATGGTGGGTTGAGATAGTCCAATGAGCACTGGTGCCACTAGCTCTGCTTTGGAGTTTTGTCATTCAGGCTGCTCTGTATGTTTGTTTGTTTTTGTGATTCTTTAGCAGGAATCCTCATTTCTGCAAGCCACAGTAGCTCACAAACAAAAGTGGAGTCCCTGCTGCCTCACCTACCCTCAGCTGACATGTCTTACAGGCTTTTTCATTGTCGCTTTGTCTCTGTTCACCATGCAGGGAGCTTGGCAGGTACTGGGGCTGTGACAAGCTTCAGCAACCTCTCTGCTAATAAAGAAATCAGCTGAACCATGTCAGGAAGCATGGGTAGGAGTTTAGAGACTGGTTCTGGGAGCTGAGTTCCA
>NW_011185423.1:0-899 GCF_000146605.3 Meleagris gallopavo | reverse complement strand
TACAAGAAAAGGAAATACTGTGGACAGCACACTGTGGAATCAAGAACTTTCAAGAACTATCAAAGTACTGATGTGTTTGTGTTGGTTCTGCCTGTGCAGTCTTCTACCAAACTTAAGCACCCGCTCACTCTCCAAGCATCAAAGACATGCATCTACCGATGCTTCTGCCTATCTACTTGCTGGGGTGGGGCCAATAACTTGACTGTTACAGACATCATAAAAAGCATCATTTTCTTTGAGTGGAATTCTTTGCTAGAAAGTTCTCTGTAAATAGTTATGACAGGAAAACACATACTGCTTTTGGATCGGCATTGGAAGAAATACATATTCCATTAGAACTCATTCCCAGAATTGCGAGCACTTCCTGTAGAGCTCTTACCTTACTTTGTGAAGCATAAATTCACATTTAGTAATATCAGTGGACCTATTATATATATATATATGTATACAATAATATGCACATACAAGCGCATTCACTCTTTACAATTGCTAACTGGAAATCTCAAGACTGAAATGCATGTTTCTGATCTTCTGTGAGTCCTGTCAAAACCAAAACAAATTGTAGTTATTGCACTCTTGCAGAACGAAAAATAATCTACGTGACTGTTTCAAAAATGGTCAAATAAATTGTTGATTACCCCTAACTTTTTATTTGATCACTTTGATGGTTACAATAATGCATTTAAAATGCTGAGCAAAGCTACAGTTCCAGTAATCAAACTTTAATAAAATAAAGCATATAAGTCTGTGCCATACAGCAACAAGAAACATACTGTTTTTAAAAAGAAAATGAAAATGCTATTACATTATTCCCAAACATTTTTATGTTAACGCTAACCTATTTTTAAATTACAAAAAGTGCTTTGAAGAGCTTGGGTGAGCTACTGTTGGTCTTATTT
>NW_011185422.1:0-538 GCF_000146605.3 Meleagris gallopavo | reverse complement strand
CTTGTTTTGTGGAACTAACACATCAGGCTGGTTTAGTGGCACCAGCTGCCATTCCCAGTGAGCTCTCAGGATGTTTGTCAGAGATTTTGGAGGAAATTTCACTCTTCCTGAACTTTATCCTTGACAACTGTTCACAAATGCGTGTACTGCTAAAATAATAAGGTGTGGTTGTGAAGCAAAGGATATTTCTCTCTGGTAAGAAAGGTGTTGAGAAAGTCTGGTAAAGAGACGTGATCAGATTGTTGTGTTGAATATCTGACTGCAGATCTACACATTCCATTTGAAAATTTGCAGGTGTTGTATTTATATCAACTGAAAATGGTGTCACAGACATAAATCGATGATGTTTTTGGCAATCTTGAAACTTATTCTCAAACTCCTTTATCAATCTGGAAAGCACAGCTGCATGTTCTTCTACTTATTAAAAGCTCATTGTTTCGCTTTGCAGAGCATGCCTCCCTTTGTGAGAGCCTTTCATGTGTGCTGTATTGATTGTGGTATCTGCACCGAGTAAAACGCTGGTATTAAACTTCTGTTT
>NW_011185421.1:0-484 GCF_000146605.3 Meleagris gallopavo | reverse complement strand
TCCTGTTAAGATATTAACTGTCTTGTGTGTGTGTGTGTGTGTGTGTGATTTTGATCAGATGCTATACAGATTTTATGGCTTCAATTCATTCATGTGAATCAATACATATCCGTAGCATATTTGACTACTCAGTTACAACCACATAATTCCTTCAAACAGTAAATTTTTCTTCTGTACCAGTAAGCATTTGCTTTTTCATTTGGTCAAGTTTAGTTTTTCCACTTGTTAGGATGAATTATACCCTTTTCTGAGTGGGCCTCACATGAGAATTACTAATTTATCAAATCGGTCTTTGGAGATGTGAGGATTCCTGTAGTCTGTTTAGGATTCTGCAGAGATTATGGCACACATCACTTTTTACTAACTCAGGCTATGTCAGTTTCAAGTCCTAGTATTTTCCCTGGAACACATTGCAGTTTCCCAATTTAAAAAAATACAGCCATGCCATTAACGTTTAGCTGTGTTTGCCTGTCTGAGCCATTTA
>NW_011185420.1:0-734 GCF_000146605.3 Meleagris gallopavo | reverse complement strand
GCTCTGATGCTGGCTGGTTGTTTGGTATGAAACAGTGCAGGACAGGTTCTCCAGTCTTTCACTTAATAGCTTTTTCTTCATTTCAACTCCACAAATGTGAGCAGAAAATACAAAGTTTTGATGTCAGAGCACTCTTAGGATCTGTGATCATCAATCAACCAGAGTTGCTTGCACATACAAGCACAACTTACTGTTCAGGGCCGTGTACTGTTTTAATCAGGGTAAATCCACTCCATTGTTAACACTTCCAAATGCTTGTTCACTTACTCAAAATGGAATTGTTTGGAATAGAGTGCTAAGAAAAAATTATCCTCATAGAGTAAGAACATAAATACTATTAATGCGCAGGAATGTCTGATCATGAGGCCCACACCTGCTGTGGGTAAAAATGACTCCTTTACAACCATTCAACAACGATTCAGAAATCAAATGGGGCTACTTTGGATTTTTTTTTTTCCGGGATGCTAAGCAAACGTTCACAAATGAACTTATACATATAAAGTTTGAATAGGAATAGGAACGAATTGAATAGGAAGTGTATTTTTTTTCATATATGCCTATCAGAGAGACATGTTCTTGTGTAGCACTGAGTTAGGAGGATATGTTCAGATGTGGTACACAGGTATTTTCATAAGTGGCATTTATTTCCTGACATGACATATAATAAATTAGCACTGTTTATGCGCAGAAGAGGCATAGTACTCCCAGGAGCTAAATATTAGCGTAAGATAAAA
>NW_011185419.1:0-829 GCF_000146605.3 Meleagris gallopavo | reverse complement strand
TTTTTTTTCATATATGCCTATCAGAGAGACATGTTCTTGTGTAGCACTGAGTTAGGAGGATATGTTCAGATGTGGTACACAGGTATTTTCATAAGTGGCATTTATTTCCTGACATGACATATAATAAATTAGCACTGTTTATGCGCAGAAGAGGCATAGTACTCCCAGGAGCTAAATATTAGCGTAAGATAAAATAATGTCAGTGAAGTCTTACTAAACAGCAGCTCTAAGGAGGCCCTGTGTGCCAGCAGGATATGACTCACTACTTCACTAGGAAGGACTTGCATGCAAATGCAAATATTTATAGTTACCTGCTCATGCCTTCCTCAACACACCTAAAAAACTGCATACCTGACCACCACTGCCAAGAAGATACCACTAGGAACCAACATGGCTGCAGCTGAGACCAAAACAATTACTCCCTGATAGATCACCCCACAGATGGTACATGCTGCTCAGGCAGTGCGTGCTTCCAAAATCTTCCCTGTGATCATTACAACGCTGAACACCATCAGCAGAAAAGTTGCACTTTTCATTTGCAGCACTTGCTTCTTACTTTGTCTGCATCCTGTTCCATCCCAGCCTGTCACCATCATGGTGGACAGGCTGGTGAGCTCCCTCCGGTGCCAACAGCCAGGGAAATGACCTCCAACTAAGCATATGGCAACTGGTGCTGGGGTGTATTGAGGCTTTGCTTGGCTTGAACTGGGACATCAAGACTTTGTTTTTATGGTAGTTTTGATTACCATACTTTCAAAAAGATAAGCAGGTAACAGCAGACTTTACAGAGGTATGGAGGAGAAGGTACTGAGGCAACAGAACCCCCTTA
>NW_011185418.1:0-503 GCF_000146605.3 Meleagris gallopavo | reverse complement strand
AGCATGCTGCTGCAATTTTGTAGCTGCAGACTGGAAAAGCAAAATGACAAAGCAAAATGATAGAGCAAATTCTTTGCACAGCTGAACCTTGTCTTAGTAAAAAAATAAAAAAGTTAAGCCTGCTGTCATATACTTATGCATTGTTATTAATGAAAAAAAGACAAAAACATCAAATCACACTGTTTAAGTACTACAGAATATGAAGAAAAACTCAGTATTTCCCCAACTATAACAATGCAAAATACCAGATCTCAGAACATTAAAAAATCAGAATTTTAAGATATGTAATGAAAAACCCCAACATGCAGATAAATCAAAAGAAAACAAAACAAAACAAAAAAACCTACTACCCAGGAAAAATGGAGTGTTTTCACTTCTTAGATAAACAAATGAAAGATTCCTCTCTAATTTCTAGACAGAGGCAGAATATAGTCATTGACACTGAATGTATGAATGTCAATTAAAAATAAGTGAAAACTAACACAGAAACATAACACAAATCA
>NW_011185417.1:0-477 GCF_000146605.3 Meleagris gallopavo | reverse complement strand
CAGAAACTGACCCAGTCCCCCACCAAAAATCCCCAAACCAAAACACCCCCATGCACACACTCAGTTCTCTACCAGTGTCCAGGTAAGAGCAAGCAAAGAGATTTTATTGGAGTTTATGGTCAGTTGAGATTGATTTGAGTAATTTTAACTATTTTTACTCAGCTAATAACATTTAAAATTACTTGGTGTTCTGAGCCTTCAGCCAAGCCTCTGCTGTGCACTGAACACTGATATCTTCCCCTGCCTCTGCAGTGGCCATGTGGGTGTGGGAGTGTGCTGAATGCAAACATGGATTTTCCAGGGGCTGAAGGAGCAGGGCTGTGCAGTATGGGAAAGGAGTTGTTGGTGTCTGATTCTGTACAACCAGTTTCACTGGACTGAACTCTGATTCTGCACAATCATTTTAATAACGATTTGATTTTCTGGGAGAGATGCAGTTCCAGTGGTGCGAGATTACCTCTGCTCAGCAGCGTGTTC
>NW_011185416.1:0-3203 GCF_000146605.3 Meleagris gallopavo | reverse complement strand
AGGAGGGGACCCGAGGAACATGGCCACAAGTTGTACCAGAGGAGGTTTTAGGGTAGACATAACAAGAAACTTTGTTCTCTCGGAGAGTAGTTAGACACTGGAATGGGCTGCCAAGGGAGGTGGTGGAGTCACTGACCCTGGTAGTGTTCAAGAGGCGTCTGGATGAGAAGCTAAGAGCTAAGAGGTTTAGTAGCTTGTGGTAGCAATGGTAGTGGGAGGACAGTTGGACTAGATGATCTTGCAGGTTGTTTCCAACCTTGTGATTCTATGGTTCTATGGTTCTCTGGACGGACAACAGGCCAGGGGCCGAGTAAAACTGCCCCATGATCAAAGAACACAAAAGTTTTTTGGCCTCTGAGCCAATTATTCATTGCTTGTGCTTTCCAAGCCCACTCCGTGTCCCTCACAGCCCCAGAAGGTATAGAACAAAAAATCACTTGAGCTCCCACTCCTTGAACTAAACGCCCTAAACCCATGAAATCTCTTTTCATAGTTCATAGGTTTCTCTGAGCAATTTCATTGCTGCAATTTCATATCCAATCACAAGGGAAAAGTAAGAATTTGACAAAGCAAATCACAGACACCCCAAATGAAACCTGTTTTTCAACAGCATTAAGTGTCACAACCAAGTTCAATGTTTCCAGTTTATACTCACTTGGACCTTGAACGCGCAATCACAGTGGAGTTGCCATGATATGTAGCGCTCCTATGTCAGTGCTTTAACTGTACAAAAGATGAGTTCTGTGTCATTTGTTTTTTTATTCATTTTCCCCCCAAAATGGATACAGCATATACTTTGGGCTCAGGTTTTCTGTAATGTCAGAAATTAAAGGCTTCAGGCCTGAACCAGGAAGCATTTATTAGTGCCTACTAATATTAATTCTCACAGGAAGCATAAACGTATTCATCCAAACAAAACACACAAGCTGAAATTGCATAAATGTATTTATCCAAACAAAACACATAAGCTGACTTGTCACTGGGTTTTCAGTTAACAGAGAGCTTTCTGAAGCAACCGAGTCACAGCAGGAGACACGATCCCATTTTGGCTAATCTGAATTTTGAGATAACAGTCTTGGATAAAAGAAAGTGGAGAACTCAGCTTAATAATTATTATTTCCAAAATGTCAAAGGTTATAACCAAGTAAAAATGATGAGAAACCTTCTGAGCATCACATAACAAACCAACTTTTAGCACATTTCCTTGTCTGTGCAGCTAGGATATCTCCGGACTGACAGCAGAAGCTGAATCCAACTGGCTACTCAGTGAAACTGTTAAAGTAAGTACTGATGTGGCTGTGCTCCAAAGCAGTACTGGGCAGTACTCATGCATTTTTGAAATAACATTTAGCAAAGTTCTGAACACCACTGGGCAGTTTGTGGTTGCAAACAGAAACTGCATCAACTCTAGTGAGTTTTCAGTCATTCAATCTGTGAATGTCTTGTTTCAAAGGATCATAACTACAGACAAATGCTAGGCAATTTCACTAGGTGCAGATCAATGGAGAGTAGAGCACAGGAGAGAGAAACCAAGGTAACATTCTGGAGAGAGGGGAAGCTCTGCACGACTACCGTGACAAGATTGTCATACTTCTGAAGAGTACTTATGTCTGGGTACATTGTAGAGCCAGAGATCTCAAAGCCTTTCCTTTCCCTTATTCTCTGTTTTATTATGGTCTAATTGAAGTCGCTGCAGTAATAGAAAAGAATGCATCAAACCCTCCTCTGCCCCAAAATGCTCTGTTTCAAGAGAGCACTGCACACCACAGCCCATGAAGTCAGCTATAAGCAGTTACATTGGCCTACTTTGCCATGTGCTTCCTTGTGATTTTTAATAATGCTAGATGTCTTCTTTATCCCAAACCAACAGTTCTGATTCTGTGGATTCTCTCTCATTCCAGAGCTTGAAATTATGTCATAACACAGATGCACATCTACATAAAAATTTTCCTATGTGCTCAAAAGCAATCCGTCTCCAAACATAAATCTCTGATAGCAGAGTGATTGTTCTTCTAATCCCAGCTCCTCTGAGCATAAAATCTTTCTCCTGTAACACAGATGCTTATTCCAACAGGAAAATGCAGCAGTGGGCTGTTTAATGGAAGAAATAATTAAGTGGATCAACTTCAGATGAATACAAAATGAACTAGATAAGCTTTTCATATAGCTACCAGGCAGATTACGCTGTTTTCTGGCTCATCAAGGAAAGAAACAAGATGCTCTTTACAAAGCATGAAGACTGACACATGCTCCTGAGACAGATCTCCCTCTTTCAGGGCGGCATCCCTCTTAGTGAGCTGTTTAATTTTTCTGCACAGTAAGGAGGCAACAAATCTAGTTCATAATTTATAAGGATGGAGAGTGGTATAGGGCACAGTTAACACAAAGTAGCCTGGAGTTATGGTGATTAAGAAGATATGTTTAAGCAGAAATAATCAGAAATAGAGTTCATAATATGAAATTTATATGACTATCAGGAAATCACCTTGAGATCCTTTGTCAATGAGAAAAGGCTATATAAATGCAGATGTATTTTACGGAATTAATTTCATTTACCCATTTTATTTTATAAAAACAGTATTTTTACTGTATTTTGGTATCACAGAATCACAGAATGGCCAGGGTTGTAGGGGACATCAAGGATCATGAATCTCCAAACCCCGTGCCACATGGATGGCCACCAACCTCCCCATTTAATATTAGACCAGGCTGCCCAGGTCCCCATCCAATCTGGCCTTGAACACCTCCAGGGATGGACAGGGCATCCACAACCTCTCTGGGCAGCCTGTTCCAGCACCTCACCACTCTCTCTGTAAAGAACTTCCCCCTGACACCCAACCTAAACCTTCCCTCCCTCAACTTCAAACCATTTCCCCTTGTCCTGCAGTTATCTACCCTTTCAAAGAGTTGATTTCCCTCCTGCTTGTAGGCTCCCTTTAGCTATTGAAAGGCTGCAATGAGGTCACCCCACAGCCTTCTTTTCTTCAGGCTGAACAAGCCCAGGTCCCTCAGCCTGTCTTCATAGGGGAGGTGCTCCAGTTCCCTGATCATCTTTGTGGCTCTCCTCTGGACCTTCTCCAACAGCTTTCTGTCTTTCTTGTACTGGGGCTCCAGACCTGGATGCAGTACTCCAGGTGGGGCCTTACAAGAGCAGAGCAGAGGGGGACAATCACCTCCCTGTCCCTGCTGGCCACTCCCCTTCT
>NW_011185415.1:0-1157 GCF_000146605.3 Meleagris gallopavo | reverse complement strand
ACCACTGAAAAGAGACTGGCCTCACCACTATGGCCGCCACACCTCAGATATTTATAAACCTGGATCAGGTCCCCTCTCAGTCTCTTTTCTCAAGGCTAAACAGACCCAGTTCACTTAGCCTTTCTTCATAGGGGAGATGCTCCAGGCCCTTCACCATCTTTGTGGCCCTCCGCTGGACTCTTTCCAAGAGATCCCTGTCTTTTTTGTACTGGGGAGCCCAGAACTGGACACAGTACTCCAGATGAGGCCTTACCAGGGCAGAGTAGAGGGGGAGGATCACCTCCCTCGACCTGCTGGACACGCTCTTCTTAATGCACCCCAGAATGCCATTGGCCTTTGTGGCCACGAGGGCACACTGCTGGCTCATGGCCAACCTGTCGTCCACCAGGACGCCCAGGTCCCTCTCTGCAGAGCTCCTCTCCAGCAGCTCATCCCCCAGCCTGTATTGGTGCATGCAATTCTTCCTCCCTATGTGTAAGACCCTACACTTGCTTTTGTTGAACCTCATCCGGTTTCTTACTGCCCAGCTCTCCAGCCTGTCCAGGTCTCGCTGAATGGCAGCACAGCCTTCAGGCGTGTCAGCCAATCCTCCCAACTTCGTATCATCAGCAAACTTGCTGAGGGTGACCACTATCTCCTCATCAAGGTCATTGATGAAGGTGTTGAACAAGACCGGACCCAGCACAGACCCCTGGGGGACACCACTGGTCACAGGTCTCCAGCCAGATTCTGCACCACCAACAACAACCCTCTGCGCTCTGCCAGTCAGCCAGTTCTCAACCCACCTCACTGTCCACTCGTCTATCCCACACTTCCTCAGCTTTGTTATAAGGATGTTGTGGGAGACAGTATCAAATGCCTTTCTAAAATCAAGGTAGACTACATCTACCGCTCTTCCCCATCCACCCAGCATGTGACAGCATCATAGAAGGCCACCAAGTTGGTCGAGCACGACCTCCCCTTGGTGAACCCACGCTGACTACTCCTGATAACCTCCTTTTCTCCTAGTTGTCTGGAGATGGTATCCAGCACAAGCTGTTCCATCCCCTTTCCAGGGACGGAGGTGAGGCTGACAGGCCTATAATTACCCGGATCTTCCTTCTTGCCCTTTTTGAAGACCGGAGTGACATTGGCTATCCTCCAGTCTTCAGGGACCT